>NC_138556.1:12850082-13144687 GCF_964273705.1 Natrix helvetica | reverse complement strand
CTCCACACAACCCGCCTGCCTCAACGGCAACTTTACTTTAAGGTAAACTGAGGCTCAGATCTCCTGAGACAAGAGAATTCCCACCTCTCTTTATAGAAACCCAGAATGGGCTAGAGCAGGAAGATTTACAAAATTGTCACCTCTTTCTTTAAAGAAAGGAAGGAAGAAGCAAGGAGAAAATCTCAGAACGAAAAGAAGAAGAAGTGAAAAAAAAAATCTTTAGCCTCTATGTACAAATCACATTGTTAAGGAAGAAGACCCATCTTTTCACGTTTTCTAGAAACATATACCCAGGTTTAGAACATGTACACACACACACACACACACACACACCAAATATTTTGGGTGGGGGAAAATGGCTGTCCCCTAATTGTCGACACCCAGTTTCGAGAGTCCTTGCCGAAAATCCTGCAATTCATCTATCTTTCCATCTAGTACATCTAAAAAAGTTTGTAACTCCGTCTTCAAGTTGCTCTGCCTGTGTTTGCTCTCTTCTACTTCCGTCCGTAGAGCTCTGACTTTCTCTTCCAGATCTTTATTCTTTTTCTCAGCCGCCTGCAAAACAGAAAACGCGTTTGAAGAAAAACAGTCCGACAAGACAGCCAACAGGTCAATATATCTGCTTCCACTTTGCAAGGCAATGTTTTTGGTAAACAATCTGCAATCAAATTCCCTACATTCGTTTTAATCTGAGCAGAGCCTAGAAATATGCAGAGGTCGTCCACACAGCTAACCCCTTTGCAGGGAATTGTGTCACTCTGGTTGCAATTTTTTTTTTTTTGCAGTTGATTACAATTTATGTTATGCGCTCTGCATGTGTCATCCTCATCCTCATCTATGAGTCAATGTGTCTTGTTTGGGAATTCAAGTTTTTAAAATTAAAAAATCAATACACCTAAAGTTTTATTGGTTAATATGAATAAAGGCAGTAATGCGACTTAATGTCCTCCAAGGTAATGGTGCGGGGTGATAGGAGTTATAGCTCAGCAACGCCTAAGGGGCTAGTTTTGTGGCAGCAGATTCGGGCAGTGAAGAGGTTGGGGAGGAACATGGGCCAGTCCTGGAGTCTGGGGAAGGCTCTGAGGAGGGCTCTGCGTTGGAGGCAGAGAGGGGGCCAGAGCCGTATGCCAGTTATCAGAGTCAGACATTAGTGAGGCAGACAAACAGCTGGAGCCTCTTCCCAGTGTGCGCATGCGCAGAGTTGCCAGACGAAGGGAACAGCTAAAAAAAGGGGGTCGACTTGGGAGTAAGGCCACAGGTGGACGATGAATGGCCCCTCCCAGAGGAAATAAAAGAGGAGCGAAAGGGGAGTGGAGTTTGCAGGAGACAATTTGTTCGCTTAATTGGCTCGTGACTCTCCAAGACTCCTTGCCAAGTTCTGCAGAAATCGGCCTGGCAGCTCTCCAAGCCAGATAAGGTCTGTGACTGGAAATCCTCCCTTGAAAAACTTTGCTGGATATGAATGAGCAGAATTCACAGTTTTAATCAAAGGGCTTTTTGTCGGGACAAGGAGTTTGCTTCATGTTCTTGGGAAGCCTCGGTCAGAATAGCTACCTAGTCTCAAACTTTACTCATGGAGTTGGCTTCACTGAGAGCCTATTTCATTCTCCCGACTTATATCAGAATGAATCACACTCTTTGGCCCTGTCTCCTGCCTATAAGAAAAAGATATTGGCTGTAGATTTGAAGCAATATTTTCATTTAAACCGCACAGTATTTTTACCAAAGATTAATTAGTATTCGTACCTGCAATTTCTGAGAAACCGTTTCACATTCTGTCATGAGCTGAGGTATAATTTCACCCTGTTTCCGTAGATCTTCCAATTCCTAGAGAAATATGCATGCCACGAAATTATAATCACAGACATCCTCACCTTCCCACTTTCTTAAATATATATTTAAGGTGTTAGAAGAAAGCCTTAGCACTTGAGTGCCTGGGGAAGTTTCCACTGTCAAAGGAAATGAATCATTAAAATGTTAACTTAAGGGGAAAACATGTCTCCTTGCTGTGCAATAATTTCAACGTTTGATGATGCCTTCTGCTTTAATAAATAGTCCAAATACGCAGATACGTTTATACATTAAAATGTTGTGCTACCCTTGGGCGGCGCGGGGGAAGAGAATGAATTAAAATAGCAACATCCACTCCAAGCAAAGATTTTGCTGGAAAATAGGGTGATTCTTAGCCTTCAAGGCAGTAACTTGAAGAAGGAAACCAGAATGGTTGGAATGGAAGGGATTTCATTTAAAAAGTTGCTCCATTACCAATGTTTGGATGGAATGGCTCCAGAAAAGCTCTTTCCTCCCAAAAATAGCAAATCAGCACCAGCCAAGTGGATAGTGCCACTAGCTGATAGGGGAATGAAGTGCATTATAACTACAAGATGGAAGGTAGCTTTTTTAAACAGCAGGGGAATACTCTTTTTATTTATTTATATCCTGCCATTGATATTTTTATAAACAACTCAAGGCAGCTAAAACCGACAACATACGTTCTTCCTCCTCCTATTTTCCCCACCACAACAATCCTGTGAGATGGGTTGGGTTGAGAGACAGAGGGACTGACCCAAAGTCAGCCAGCTGGCTTTGTTGGGTAAAGTGGGACTAGAACTCACGGTCTCCTGGTGATTGGCTCAAAGTCACCCAGCTGGCTTTCATGGTGAGGATGGGACTAGAATACATATCTTCTGGTGATTGGTCCAAGGTCAGACAGCTGGCTTTCATGGCTAAGGTGGGGTTAGAACTCACAATCTCCTGGTGATTGGCCCAAAGTCACCCAACTAGTTTTCATGTCTAACTAAGGTGAAACTTCCTTCCTTCCTTCCTTCCTTCCTTCCTTCCTTCCTTCCTTCCTTCCTTCCTTCCTTCCTTCCCCCCTTCCTTTATTTCCTTCCTTCCTTCTGCCCACTGCCAGCAGTTTGATTCTCACCAGCTGAAGGTTGACTCAGCCTTCCATCCTTCCGAGGTGGGTAAAATCTAGATTGTTGGGGGCAAGAGGCTTACTCTGTAAACTGCTTAGAGAGGGCTGGAAAGCACTGTAAAGCAGTATATAAGTCTAAGTGCTATTGCTGTTGTCCTTCCTTCCTTCCTTCCTTCCTTCCTTCCTTCCTTCCTTCCTTCCTTCCTTCCTTCCTTCCTTCCTTCCCATCCCATCCCGTCCCTTCCTTTCCTTTCCATCCTTTCCTTCCTTCCCTCTGTCCACTGCCAGCAGTTCGATTCTCACCAGATTTAAGGTTGACTCAGCCTTCCATCCTTCTGAGGTGTGTAAAATGAGGACCCAGATTGTTGGGGACAAGAGGCTGACTCTGCAAACTGCTTAGAGGGGGCTGGAAAGCACTGTAAAGCAGTATGTAAGTCTAAATCCTATTGCTGTTGTCCGTCCTTCCTTCCTTCCTTCCTTCCTTCCTTCCTTCCTTCCTTCCTTCCTTCCTTCCTTCCCTTCCCTTCCCTTCCCTTTCTTTCCTTTCCATCCTTCCCTCTGCCTACTGCCATATGTTTGATTCTCACCAGACTCAAGGTTGACTCAGCCTTCCATTCTTCCATGGTGGGTAAAATGACAACCCTGATTGTTGGGGGCAAGAGGCTGTCTCTGTAAATCACTTAGGGAGGACTGTAAAGCGGTATATAAGTGCTAGTGCTATTGCTACTGCTATTCCTTCCTGCCTTCCTTCCTCTCTGATTCCCTTTCTATATATAAGAATATCTGCAACCGAGGAGGAAGGACAAAGTTTTCTTCTCTCCTGCTACCTCCTCCTTCTGGCCTTGCATCCCCACTCAGGAAGTGCCAGTTTCGAACGGGCTCCTTTCACCGTGTCTCACTTTCTGAGGGGAATTCACACACTAGGTTTTTTTCTTGCAAAGACAAAATTAGCTTTCTGTCTGGCACTCGCTGGGGCTTGGTAATGCAAGGGCAGTGCCTGAGAAGCAAACCCAGGGCATACCTTCGCCAACAAATGAAAAGGCAGCTTATCAGATTCACGAGTCTTACAAAATACTATGACGAGGCTGGGTGCGTTTTCCCCCCTTTGAAGCTTATTTGCAGAAGACGTTTGAAAGCGGGTTCATCAACCTCTATTCGTCTGAATTGATTCTGTGTACAGGTAGTCCTCGCCTCACGACCGCAACTGAGCCCAACATTTCTGTGGCTAAGGGAAACATTTATATAGTGATTTTGGCTCCTTTCTTGCCGTGGTTGCTAAGTGAACCGCTGCAGTTGGGAAGTCAGTAACATGGCTGTTAACTGAGTCTGCCTTCCCTGTGGACTTTGTTTGACTACCGGGACGCTGCAACGGTCATAAATATGAGTCAGTGGCCAAGCTTGGAACTGATTGGCCCCTCCCATAAGACGTAAAAGAGGAGCAAAAGGGATGTGAGCTTTTGCAGGAAGCAATTAGTTACAATACAATACAATAGCAGAGTTGGAAGGGACCTTAGAGGTCTTCTAGTCCAACCCCCTGCCTAGACAGGAAACCCTATACCATTTCAGACAAATGGCTATCCAACATCTTCTTAAAGACTTCCAGTGTTGGGGCTTTCACAACTTCTGGAGGCAAGCTGTTCCACTGATTAATTGTTCTAACTGTCAGGAAATTTCTCCTTAGTTCTAAGTTGCTTCTCTCCTTGATTAGTTTCCACCCATTGCTTCTTGTCCTGCCCTCAGGTGTTTTGGAGAATAGCTTGACTCCCTCTTCTTTGTGGCAACCCCTGAGATATTGGAATGCTGGGAAGAGTAGTTCGGAAAGATCTGAACAGAAGTGAAGCAGGCACGAAGGAATGAAGGCGGGAACGAGACTGACCCAATACAGTCATTCTTCCCCAACAAATCTTACGTTTGCATCTCTACTTTCCCAAAGATTCGTTTTGACCAAGCGTACATTAGCTTTTTCCTTCCGTTCATAGCTTTACTTACCAATTCCTTATCCTGAAGTTCTGTTTCCAGATCCTGAAGACGCCTGCTAAGCTGTGCATTCCGGTCGCGCTCCTTATCGATTTCGTTGCACTGTTCTTCCAGCTCCGTGATCTTAAAGGAAGAAAACACAGGGACTCTTTAAACTTTGTCCCTGAAGGGGATTGTTATGTGTGTTGGGCCTCGACTGGAGTTTGAGAACATGGCGCTATACATCCCTTCTTACAATGAGCCCTGGTGGTGCAGGGGTTAGAATGCACTATTGCGGGCTAACTCTGCCCAAAGCCAGGAGTTCGATCCTGATTGGCTCAAGTTGAAAGCACTGTGTAGCGGTATATAAGCCTAAGTGCTATTGCTATTCCTTCCTTCCTTCATCTCTGATTCCCTTTCTCATTCTCCTTTCTCATGATGCAGTGGTTAGAATGCACTATTGCGGGCTAACTCTGCTCACAGCCAGGAGTTCGACCCTAATCGGTTCAAGGTTGACTCAGCCTTCCATCCTTCTGAGATCAGTAAAATGAGGACCCAGATTGTTAAGGGCAAGAGGCTGACATTCATAAACTGCTCTGAGAGTGCTGTAAAGTCTAAGTGCTATGGGCTAGTGAAAAAATTATCATTACCCCTCTAATTTTGATGGACGCCTTAAGAAAAGCAACCTCCATCTTTAAATGGACCAAGAATGCTAACATGCTTGTGAAGAAGGCACAGAAGAGGCTGTACTTCCTGAGAATGCTAAGGAAGATAAATCTATCTCAGCATCTACTTCTATCCTACTATCGCAGCACTATTGAGAGTGTCCTGACATACGGCATTCTTGCATGGTATGGGAGCAGCTCTGCAGCGGACACAAAAACTCTACAGAGAATCATTAAAACTGACCAGAATATCACCGGGCTCCAGGTACGAGCCCTGGATGACATCTTTGCATCTCGCTGTTTGAGGAAGTTGCATAACATTCTCAGAGACTCTTCCCATCCTGCTTACAATCTTTTTACACTGTTGCCTTCAGGCAGAAGATACGGAACAATTAAAAGTAGGACCACACGTCTTCTGAATGGCTTTTATCCCAGAGCTATAAGTGCACTCAACAATGAACTAAAGGGCCGCCATCAGTGAGTTATTGGACAGCATTACTTGGTCTGTTGTGTGGATGCTTGGGTGGTTTAGGTGTTTGGGGATTGTTATGTGAGTTGGGCGTGGTCTCTGGGTGTTATGTGAATTTCGTTGTATGTGTATACTGTGTATATACATACAATGACAATAAAGTTAATATAGAGTTTTAAGTTCTTCAGTTTTACCGGATTTAATGAGGATCTTCTTAGCAATCAATAGCAAAAACAGATGCTTTACAATATACAATATGCAATAGCAGAGTTGGAAGGGACCTTGGAGGTCTTCTAGTCCAACCCCCTGCCTAGGCAGGAAATCCTATACCGTTTCAGACAAATGGTTATCCAACATCTTCTTAAATACTTCCAATGTTGGGGCATTCACAACTTCTGGAGGCAACTTCTGTTCCACTGGTTAATTGTTCTAACTGTCAGGAAGTTTCTCCTCAGTTCTAAGTTGCTTCTCTCCTTGATTAGTTTCCACCCATTGCTTCTTGTTCTACCCTCAGGTGCCTTGGACAATAGTTTGACTCCCTCTTCTTTGGGGCAGCCTCTTAGATATTGGAAGACTGCTATCATGTCACTCCTGGTCCTTCTTTTCATTAAACTAGACATACCCAGTTCCTGCAACCGTTCTTCATATGTTTTAGTCTCCAGTCCCCTAATCATCTTGGTTGCTCTTCTCTGCACTCTTTCTAGAGTCTCCACATCTTTTCTACCTCATCATACATTTTCTACAGCTTTCATTTGTGGCATCCCGTACCTTACTCCGCAGTTGATCGTTTTCATCTTTGCTGATGGAAAACTGCTTTTTCCAGTGTTCTATGCTGGCCGCGGATTCCTGCAGAGCCGTTGTGAGCCTCGCGTTGCTCTCTCTTAATGCCTGCAGTTCTGTTTCCCATTTCTTCACATTGGAGGTACTAAAAATGAGAAAAGGCACACAGGCACCCTTGACATTGGTCGGTACAAGCTGAATTGGGATTTGCTTTTTTTTAAAAAGTAGCCCTTCCCGATTCCACCTGTGCAATTAACAGATTTTTCCAGGGTAAACAAAATAAATTCGTGTTATACATCACCATTAGGGTCCTTCTTTCGTTGCATTCCTACCCTCTTGCAAATTAAAAGAGGGCGCTCTCATGATTATTTAATATTGTTTAGTCCCCTCAAGATGCAAAAGGAAAAGAAAAAAAAAGAATCAGGGTTATCCCAACATGTCTACAATTTGCCTTGTGCATTGTGAAGTTAATTTACACACTTCTGGTTAAAAAGAATTCTTGTAAAAGAGGTATAGAATAACAGAGTTGGAAGGGACCTTGGAGGTCTTCTAGTCCAACCCTCTGCTTAGGCAGGAAACCCTACACCACTTCAGACAAATGGCTATCCAACATCTTCTTAAAGACTTCCAGTGTTGGGGCATTCACAACTTCTGGAGGCAACTTCTGTTCCACTGATTAATTGTTCTAACTGTCAGGAAAATTTTCCTTAGTTCTAAGTTGCTTCTCTCCTTGATTAGTTTCCACCCATTGCTTCTTGTTCTACCCTCAGGTGCTTTGGAGAATAGCTTGACTCCCTCTTCTTTGGGGCAGCCTCGAGATATCGGAAGACTGCTATCATGTCTCCCCTAGTCCTTCGTATAAATATGCCCTAACTTATATCAATCTGGTACGAAATAAAATGTGTGAATCTGTGCAGTAGGTAAGGCACAAACTCTTCTCCGAGGACAAAAACTGAAAACAAATTGAAAAACATTTTGCTATGTTGGGTTTGTGTAGCACTACATGTGGCCACCAGATGCTGGATATTGTTCCTCCTAAGCTCTTGGAGCAAGCAGAAATTTTCCCCGTTCAGCACATGTTCACATCATGGAGTTACAGTTATCATTGATCTCCCTCCAACGGTGTCATCGGAAGCAAAAATGGAGACGTTCCAATTGTGCCATTTTGTTTGATTTTAGGACCATAGCCTCAATCCATCCCTGCAGGAGGAAATGACCTCTCTCCACAGTGGAGAAGCCGATCGTGGAGAAAGTAGAACTTGCAAAAAAAAAAATGGCTGGCTTGATTTGTTTGATTAGGAAAAAACTGCAATTACTTTTATGAAAGATTGGAAATCCTGTTTGGATTTATTTTATTTTGCTGAAGATGGCTAAGACTAAGCTGGTGATTTCCAGACTGGAAAAGGGAATGCATATAGGGAAAAGGGACCTATATTATGTAATTTTGAGAGAAGAAAATGATATTAATAGTCTATTGATGCGATAAAGTTACTTCTTTAAATATTTTTCCCCTTTTTCTTTGTTATGTTTTTTCCTTTCCTCCCCTCCCCTCTCCCTCCTTCCCTCCCTCCCTCTCTCCATCCCTTCCTTCTTTCCTTCCTTTCTGTCACTGATTTCATTGGGTCTGTTACTTAGACCGTTGACACTTTCCTTTTTTTCGTTCTTCCTTTTTTTTTCTCTTTCTTTCTTTCTTTTTTCTCTCTCCCTTCCTTCCTTCCTTTCTGTCATTGATTTCACTGGGTCTCTTACTTGGACCCTTGAAACCTTCCTTCCTTCCTTCCTTCCTTCCTTCCTTCCTTCCTTCCTTCCTTCCTTCCTTCCCATGTTCTTCTTTTAACTTTTAACTTTTCAAAGCCCAAGAGCCAGCGCTGTCCGAAGACGTCTCCGTGGTCATGTGGCGGGCCTGACTAAACATTAAAGCCACATGAAACGCTGTTACCTTCCCACCAAAGATGGTTCCTATTTTTCTTCTTGCATTTTTACGTGCTTTCAAACTGTTAGGTTGGCAGAAGTTGAGACAAGGAACGGGAGCTCACTCCGTTACGTGGAACTAGGGATTCAAACTGCCAATCTGCTGACCTTTCTGATCTTAACCATTGAGCCACCGCGTCCCTCCAAAGTTTATAAAAGAGAAAAGAACTCTTTCATGTCCCTAAACAGTGGATAAAATTTCCCGGTGCAAGGAACAGTAGCTTTCTCCCACTTTCCTCCCCCCAATTTTTTTTGTATGCTGCCAGATCTTGTCACGAGAGTCACACGTAATTCATGAATGACTCTTGAAAACTGCTTCACCTGTGGGCAAGAGCAATCCTGAGTTTGTCGTTTTCCATTTTTAGCTGCGCATCACTGGGACCCCCGTGTGAGCTTTTCTCCTCATCCGTTCCATTCACACTGGACGTTCGGGTAGAACACGGAGTTTCACGGCCCGATTCCTGCATGATAAGATTTCAAGAGGGCAAAAGAAAAAGAAAAAACATCGTAACCAAAGCATTCGTTTCCAATGTTTAAACTCAGCCAATTTTCTACTAGAAATTGTTTTGTTTTTTCCCCCCTCGGCCAATGCTTTATTTTAAGTTCGTTTCAAGATCTTAAAAGCTTTCATTCAAAAACTTGCCATTTTGTCTTTCGCAAGCTTGACGCGACCAATCAGTCCTTCCCCCATCTTTGAATACAGAACAGATCGTGGCTTACTTGCGAATGGTTACTGGAAGTTTCCATTTTTTCTTGCGACCGGTCTCTGGCCAGTCGAGCGGCTTCCTTCACCTCCTGGAACTTCTCAGCAAACTAAGCGGGAACACAAAGATCAAAATGTTGCCTTCATTTTTGGATTCTAGAGCTATGTAAGTGGGGAAATGCATTTTACAGTGGGTTATCAGGTGTGAAATCCAGCAGGTTCTGACAGGTTCTGGAGAACCGGTAGTGGTAATTTTGAGTAGTTTGTAGAACCGGTAGCAGAAATTTTGAGTAGTTTGTAGAACTGGCAAATTCCATCTCTGGCTGGCCCCAGAGTGTGGTGGGAATGGGGATTTTGCAGTAACTTTCCCCTGGAATGTGGTGGGAATGGGGATTTTGCAGTATCCTTCCTCTGGAGTGGGGTGAGAATGGGGACTTTGCAGTAACCTTCCTCTGGAGTGGGGTGGGAATGGAGATTTTGCAGTATGCTTCCCCTGGAGTGTGGTGGGAATGGGGATTTTGCAGTAACCTTCCCCTGGAGTGGGGTGGGAATGGAGATTTTACAGCATTCTTCCCCTGGAGTGTGGTGGGAATGGGGATTTTGCAATGTCCTTCTCCTGTCACGCCCACCAAGCCATGCCCGCCAAGCCACACCACGCCCACCAAGCCACGCCCACAGAACCGGTAGTTTAAAAAAAAATTGAATTTCACCACTGTGGGTTATGTCTTGGTCTCATAGGCAGCTGCTCGCGAACTGCTATAAACGTAGGCATACACAGACATAAGACATATTGAGTTGCTCCAATTCAGAATTCATCTCCATGAATAGGAAAAGAGTAGGAAAGGGGGAAAAAATAGACATTGGAAAAAGGGTAGGTAAATGCACTTCCTGTTCCTCTATAACCGTGATGGCGAACCTGTGGCGCAGGAGCCAGAGGTGGCATGCAGCGCCCTCTCTGTGGGCCCGCGAGCCGTCACTCTAGTTCAGCTCTGCCACACATGCATGCATACCTCCTTTGGGGCTGCACATGCATGCACGGGGGCAGAGTGCATTCGGGGGGCACACATGCATTGCATTTTGGGGGTTCAGGCACTTTGGACACTCGGTCTGGTAAAGGTCAGCCATCACTGCTCTATAAGGAAGTGTTGTACAGCACCTGAGAGTCCCTAACTGTTTTAACATAGCATTTGTTGGCTTTTAAGAATTTACCCAATAAGATAATCCCTCATTCAGTTTTTGCTTAGCTTGCAGCTTGCAAACCATGGTTTATGATTTATTAGATGCAAAAACCCCAGTAGTTATTCAGCAAATTCTGATTTCCCAACCCTGCCCTGAAAATCTATAAACCATGCAGTTCATTACCACCTACTCTTATTTACTTTTCGGTTGTTGGTACGTGGTAAGGAGCAACACTGCCCCCTCCCCCTATGTGAATGAAAGCAGCACCAAGAGTACTGCAGGGTATCGGGGTTTTTTGCTATAGGTTTTTATGCCAACAAGTATAATAAGTTGCTGAAAGATAGGATCTGGATGCAAACTGGTGCCAAACGCAAAGCCCAAGAACCACACCTCCAGCTGTACTCTAATGGGTACCAGTGGATCTCTGTTTTGCCACAAGACTGGATAATTCTAAATTTAAGAATATTAAGAGAGGCAAAAGCAGGTGTGCAGTACATTGCTGAACTGAAACGGAATATTCTTAAAAGAGGAGAAGAAGGAAAGAAAGGGGGAGGAGAGGGGGGGAGGAGGAGGAGGAGAGGGGGAGGAGGTGGAAGAGGCGGAGGAGGAAGAAGAAGAGGAGGAGGAGGGGGGAGGAGGAGGAGGAGGAGGAGGAGGAGGAGGAGGAGGAGGAGGAAGAAGATCGTACTTGGTGCTCTCTGAGCTTGCTTGTTTTTTTACAGATGTTTCATTACCCAAACTAGACAACATCATCAGTGAAGGAGAAGGAAACAGAGAAGGAAAAGAAACGAGAGAGGAAGACAAGAAAATGAAGGGAAGGAGGAGGAAAGAAAGGCAGGGAAAGGAAAAGGAGAAAGAAGAGGGAAGAGATGAGACTGAAAATGAATTGAGAGGAGGAAAAAGGAAGGAGGAGGAGAAAGAAGGAGATAGTAGAAAAAGGGAAGAGATGAAGGTAAAAATAAAGGGGAGAGGAAGAAAGGGAGGAAGGAGAAGGTGGATGAAGGAGGAAAGGAACAGGAAGAGGAAAGAGATGAAGCTGAAAATAAAGAGGAAGAAGAGGAAATGGAGGAAGGAAAGGGGAAAGAAGAATGAGGAGGAAAAAAGAAGAAGAGATGAAGATGAAAATGAAAAGGAGGGGGAAGGAGAAGGAGAAATGCATAGAACAAATACAAAGGAAGCAATATTTAATCCCCTGCTCATCATTTTATGATCACTCACACACTAACCTACAATGTCAGAGGGAGGGAAGGAAGAGCAAGAAAAAAGCAGATAAAATGCAGAAAGGAAACCAAAAACATGTTTTTCTTTCAGCTGAAGTGCAAATATGCATTATCATTATTTTTCCCCTCCCTTTGGCTGTGGCCTCCTTCCACCCCTCCAATTTTTTCCACCAAAGCATCCTTTCTATTGGCTGTAACAGAGCAGGGTGAAAATGGGAATAAATATTCATTTGAAAGCAAAAGAGTTATAAATCCTGGCTGTGAATATAATTTGCCAGTTAGCCTTATAGTAACCCTGTGGCTGAGATCACATTTAAAACTTAGATTTGTGTAATCCATCACTAAAAGTTATTGCTAGATTTGAGGAGGGAAAAAAAGAAAACAAGTATCCTATTTTTTCCACCACCATTATCTCTGAAAAAACCAGCCAAAATGGATGCTGCGTCAGAGCTGCCCTCTTTGCTGTTTCAATATAATTAAAATTAAATGAAACTAGTTCATTAAGGACATTATTACACTTTCCTAGGTTTGATCATTTTCCTTCTGGGTCATCTGAAACATTCATTGGGTGGTGGGAAGAGAGGCTTTGTGACTCATAAAACAGCCATGGATTGTGAAGTGAGAATTCTCCAAAGTGGGTTGGAAAGCAGGACTTTTCTTCAAGGTATCTCAAGATGGTGGACTGCAACTCCCATCAGCCCTGCTAATTAAGACAAAATGCTCCAATATATCATTTTGGGGAAAGGTGTCCAACGATTTGATGGTTGCAGAACAGATGTGCAAAATCTTGGATGTTGTCTTAAGAAGTGGCGTTGATAAGTCTCTTAATTGGATGCATGTCAGAGAATGTCTTGGGGTCATTGAAATGCCGGCCTGCGTTTCAGGAATGGGCGCTTGTGCATATTTACGAAGCCAGCTTGGACTGCCCTACAACATTCTTTCTAAAAAAAATTCGTTGTTGTAAATGGCTTTTCCAGTTAGATCACACTTGGCCAATAAAGAATTATATTCTATTCTAAAGTAGACATAACCTAAAAACAAACATGGATTCTCCTAGTCACTATTTTTTTTTTTTTTGCATTCAAAATTGCTTTTGGGCTTTGGGTCTTCCAGATGTTTGAAATGGCCCAAGATAGGGTTTTCTGAAAACTATTACCCAATTGCCACGCCTCTCTTGTTGGAAGGGGGAGGCAATTAAATATGCCATGGTTTTAATGTTTAATGAAATCAAAACAAGACGCGCAAATGTGAATGAAGTGACACAGGAGCCAGCCTCTCCCATCGCAACTGAAGGTGGAGAAATGTTGCCCAAAGAACATTATACATTCAGCCCCAAAACGAGTCCCCTGTTCCTAATTAGAAAGAAGGAGGAGGAGGAGGAGGAGGAGGAGGAGGAGGAGGAGGAGGAGGAGGAGGAGGAGGAGGAGGAGGAGGCGGCGGCAATCTGGAGCACACAAGGGCAAAGTCACACAAGGAAAGGCTGCAAACTCCATAAAGGTTTGGCTTGTGCAACAACCAGACCTCCCTTCCCGCTTAAGGAGGGGAGGTTGCAGCTGAATTGCCTGGCAATGTGGCCTCTTGCTCATAGCCGTTCAAACTTTCAGGGTTGAGAAGGGGCATGATTAACGGGGAATTCTTAGAAGGCTCAAGGGCATTTCATCCAGGGAGCCAACGCAATCTCAGGCTGTTAATGGCTGAATGCTTTGCATTTTTTACAGGACCCGTTTGCTCTGGGTCAAGATAAGGGCCTCTTTTAGAGCAGGGACAAAGCACCACGATTATTGGCCCTGAGTTTTGTCTGAAGGCAGAAAGGAAAGCTTATTCCTGATTCTCCCTTAACCAAACTGCTGCTTACCCAACAATGACTTGATTCTTGTTACAGCAATCTTTCTTTGGCATCTTTGGTCAATGCTAAAAAGGCTACAGTCACACAATCACCAATACACTTTGTTTTCTAGAGTCAAGGCCCAGAGGCCGGATCTTGCCAGCGGGGCCACCCTGGAAACAACCAAGGACCAGCACGCAGTGCAGTGGTGGGATTCCAAATCTTTTCCTACTGGTTCTATGAGAGCATGGCTTGCGCTCCCGCTTTGCGCGCGTGCCTAACGTACACCTCACATGTATGCGCAGCACTCAAAGACACCCCTTGGTGTCAGCGCTGGTGAGCTGAGCTGTTTTTTTGCTGCGTAAATCAGCTGAGCTAAAAAAAAACACATGGGAATATAAGACAGGAAACAATGGGGGCGGGAGGACGGGGCCAATCAGAGGTGGTAATTGCCTGTTCTCCAAACTATTCTGAACTACTCAAAATGTCTGCTACCGGTTCGCCTGAACCGGTCCGAACTGGCTGAATGGGTGGGTGGCCCTCCCAGGCTCCATTTACACTGGCAGAGGGTTGCAGGAAGCCATCGCAGTTGAAAATGGAGCTCAGGAGCCCGTTTTCGCTGGCAGAGGCACCCACGACACGAGTGACATCGGTCTGGCCACCATCCCAACCACACCCACCCTATTCCCCCCCAAAGTCAAACACAACCCTGATGCGGCCCTCAATGAAACCGAGTTTTGAGACCCCTGGACTTGAGAAATAAAGAGGTCCACATACAGCGATTTGCAGGGGCAGATTATCCCAAAGCAGGGGCAGAGCATCAGGCATCCCCCAAATAATTAAAATAGAAAAAAAGATCATTAGCACCACCCACAAGCCACTTCCCACCCGCTAATTATAGGAAATCAATCACCTTCCCAGGGAGAAGTTGCTTGTTAATTAAGAGGAAAAAATGAGAGACGTTCCAATTTTTCAGTAAGACTCCCACTGGATCCATATGCCTCTTCTTTTAATTTGGTGAGATTATTGCAGAGTTTACCAAAAAGAATTTTTGTTAAAAAAACACACACACATCCTGGCAACCACCACCGCCCCCAAACGCATACGAAAGTCAATTCCAGTTTCCCTACCTTTGTCAGCTGCTGTTCAGAAGAAAAACCCAGGCCGAAGACGGTGTTGGCTCTGCTATCAGCCCACTGGCCAAACTTCTGGGAGGTTTTTGTGAAAGTCATGTTAGGTGTGATGGTGCTATTTATAATCACCTGAAAAGGAAGGCACACAAAACAGACAAAGAGTACATTATTAGAACAAGATAATAAGTATGTTGTTCATCAATGATCTGGATGAGGGGATAAATGGGGAAATCATCAAATTTGCAGAGGACACCAAGCTGGCAGCAATAGCCAACACTCCAGAAGATAGGCTTAAGATACAGAAGGATCTTGACAGAGTTGAACATTGGGCGCTATCTAACCAAATGAAATTCAAGAGTTAAAAAAGTAAAGTTCTACATTTAGGCAAGAAAAGCAAAATGCACAGGTACAGTATAGGTGGTACCTCGCTCAATAGTAGTAACTGTGAGAGGGATCTTGGAGTCCTAGTGGACAACCATTTAAATAGGAGCCAGCCATTTGCAGCAGCTGCCAAAAGAGCCAACACAGTTCTAGGCTGCATAAACAGAGGGATAGAATCAAGATCACGTGAAGTGTTAATACCACTTTATAATGCCTTGGTAAGGCCACACTTGGAATCCTGCATTCAGTTCTGGTCGCCACGATGTAGAAAAGATGTGGAGACTCTAGAAAGAGAAGAAGCAACCTAGAACTAAGGAGAAATTTCCTGACAGTGAGAACAATTAATCAGTGGAACAACTTGCCTCCAGAAGCTGTGAATGCTCCAACACTGGAAGTTTTTAAAGAAGATGTTGGATATCCATTTGTCTGAAGTGGTGTAGGGTTTCCTATCTAAGCAGGAGGTTGGACTAGAAGACCTTCAAGGTCCCTACCAACTCTGTTATTCTATTCTAAGAATGTTAGGCCTGCCTGCTATCATGGGAGCAAAGAGTTGATTGCAAAGGGTAAGTATTTAAATGAATTTTCAACACAACTCTTGATGGAGCCAGTGTGCTTTTCGAATCCTGAATTACAAAGAGGAAAATTCTCAGCATCCAGCTGGACCGCAAATTCACAGCCCCTCAATGTTGATGTTGTTAAACTGGAGTCTATTTTGCCCCCATCCAAATCTCCCCAGCAACAATGAGAGAGGACTTCGGTGTCATCATTTAGTTAGCCAGGGGTTGAGAAGGATCATTGAGTATTATCAATGTATTGATGGTACCTACTTGTGGTGGCCAGCCAGCGGCCGGCAGATCTGGCAGCAGATTTGGACAGTGAGGAGGTTAGGGATGAACATGGGCCAGTCCTGGAGTCTGGGGAAGGTTCTGACAAGGGCTCTGCGTTGGAGGCAGAGTTGGGGCCAGGCCCCAGGGCCATCTGACAGTTATCAGCTGCCTTAGGAGTCAGACAGCAGTGAGGCAGAAGAGCAGCTGGAGCCTGTTCCCAGTGTGCGCATGCACAGAGCTGCCAGGGGAAGGGAACAGCTAAGAAACAAGGGTTGACTCAGGAGTAAAGCCACAGGAGGACACTTTGTCTGTTATTACGAACACAATAAGGCCCAAAACAAAAAAAGCTTTAAGGGGATAGTATGTGAACTCATTGGGACATCCCATGGCTATGGAAAGCACATCTTGAGCTAACTCCCTCTACTTCAACTAATTCTCTATTAACTGGCTCCATTCTCTATTTAAACTAAACATCAATTCTCTTTACCACAAGTCACCGAGAGAAGGATTGGCTGCTGTAAGGCATTCTACAAGGATGTCAAGAAATTGCACATAATTGCACACTTTAATACACCTCCCAGGTTGCCAACAGATGTGCAAAGCCTGAATTGGAACCAATATTCCAGGAAGACATCAAAATTAAGTATATTGCATAGCGCAGCTGCTATAATAATTTCTGTACTTCTCCTGATGTGTTTTGAAATGATTGCAGTATTGGATGTTTTTCAGTTTTATTTGAAAACAAAGGCAATTGCTTTGTGGCAGTTTGGATTCTACAGGTGTATGCTTCTTTGGTGTGTGTGTGTGTTTGTAAAGCCTCGCAGCACTTTCAACATTGTGGCATTTCCTTTTCTTTCTTTCTTTTTTTGCAGAAATCAGGTTTTTAATGTCCTCTTCTGCTTTTTTCAGTCCTCATCAAAGGAGATTAAAATCATTTGAAATGGAGAATAAAATGCAACAAAATTTCATTATGCAGGAAAATTTAAATCGAATGACCCAAAATAGAGGGAAGAGAAGTGTGGAACTGCCATTAATTTCATTTTTTATAATCCTTATGTAAATTTTATATAAATTACATAAGACGTATGCATTCAGCCAAAGACCTGGTTTGTGTTATTGTTGTTGTTAGTTGTGAAGTCGTGTCTGACCCATCGCAACCCCATGGACAATGTTCCTCCAGGCCTTCCTGTCCTCTACCATCCCCCGGAGTCCATTTAAGCTCATGCCAACTGCTTCTGTGACTCCATCCAGCCACCTCATTCTCTGTCGTCCCCTTCTTCTTTTGCCCTCAATCTTTCCCAGCATGAGGCTCTTCTCCAATGAATCCTTCCTTCTCATTAGGTGGCCAAAGTATTTGAGTTTCCTCTTCAGGATCTGGCCTTCTAAAGAGCAGTCAGGGTTGATCTCCTCTAGGACTGACCGGTTGGATCGCCTTGCAGTCCAAGGGACTCACAGGAATCTTCTCCAGCACCAGAGTTCAAAGGCCTCAATTCTTTGCTGCTCAGACTTCCTTATGGTCCAACTTTCACAGCCATATATTGCAACTGGGAAAACCAAAGCTTACCAAGGAAACCACTGAGAGAGGGCTGTAAAGCATTGTGAAGTAATAAGTATAAGTATAATTTTTATTGTCATTGTACTTAAATACAATGAAATTGGTTTTAACCTCACTGGTGCAAAATTATAGCAGAAACGAAAAAAGAAAGGAAAAAAAAACCTAATGTGTGCACGGAGTGATTTTTGTTAGATTTAAAAGTCTGACAGCCCAAGGATAGAAACTACCTTTAAACCTATTTGTTTGGCTGGCTATACTTTGATGTCTTCTGCCCGATGGCAGAAGTGCAAAGAGACACTGACCAGGGTGTGAATCATCTCGGAGTATCTTCCTTCCTTCCTTCCTTCCTTCCTTCCTTCAAGTGCTATTGCTATTGCAATTTTTCCTTATTTAATACATTAGAAAATATTCTCTAGGTTGCCAAACTAATGCCTAGCAAGGAAGCCAGAAACACCTCCCATGCTTGCTGACAGTTGTGTAATATTCCAGATTGGCTAATACATTATCCATATGAGCATACAAAATAAAGGCATATTTTTATTCATTGCCAAAGGAAGACACCAATGGATTTTTTTCAAAAGTGAACAGCAAAGAGGCATTTCCAAGAGGCCCACGTTATATCAGGAAAGTAGAACTTCTTCCCCTCCCACCTGTGCTGGGGCTTAATACAGATGATAAATGACAGAAGGGTTCAGGTTAGACTTTATTGGATTTTCACATCCAACTCCCATTTCCCAGATGTATTGCCAGTTATTGCTCTGGAAGTTCCTGGCACAGCGGAGTTCCAATTATCAAGGAAAGATTTAGCAAGATGTGTTCCGTTTTCGATATCTGGGTATCTTCTTACAAAGGGGAGTTTCAGTCCGAAACTCCATGATCCCAATGAATATGATGTGGTTTCGGATTCACCAATCCCTAAAGTTTTTAAATTGCGGGTGAATTGGAAATCGTTTATCAATGTAAATCATGCCTTCCTACTTTGAGTGCTTAAGAAGACCCATGTCACCTGAAATAAAAGCAGGGGTGGACTGCTGGGGATTTGCAGGGGTTTGGGAGAAACTCTAGGCTAAGATTCTATGCAGTTTGGAGAACCCCCAAATCCCACTGTTGGCTGGCCCCGCCTACCCATCCCCTCCCAGGAGTCCCCACGCGGCCCGTTTTGGATGCAGGTAAGTGCAGGGCCCGCATGGAGGCTCGGGGAGGGGAAAAACAGGCTTACTGGAAGTTCGGGAAGGCCAGGAATGGGCTGTCAGGCCTGCAGCCATCTTTTCTTTTGGATCTTTGGCCTGCCACATTTTCTATTATTCTACTATGCATTTTCTATTGTGGGAAAATGGGAGGGGGGGATGGTACGGAGTTACATACTATGTAGCCATAACAACATTCTTTCTAGAAAGCCAAGGTCATCCTTTGTCTCTGCACCTGACCGGAACTGGATGGGTGGAACTGCCAGCATGGCAGTGGGAGATTGGACCATGGGATGGACTGATGGGTGTGGGGGCAAGATCTTGAACTTTCAACTGGGTGGGGAAACCCGGGAAGCTTTCGGATTTGGGTTTTACCAGATGTGCCAACATGGCTCTCGAATAAATTGGAGCTTCGAGCAATACTTCGCCTTGGACTCTGATTTACTTTTGGATGCTATTTGGAACCCTGACACGGGCCTGTTTCTAGCCTCCAGAGGGCCCAGGCTGTTTTTACCCTCCTGGAGACTCGAGGAAAGCCTCCAGAGCCTGGGGAGGGCAAAAACACCCCCCCCCCACCGCCATGATGCAAGAGGCCGACTAGGCCATGCCCACCCAGCAACCAGGCAGAGAACCCCTTGCTAAATTTTTTGAAGCCCACCCCTGAATAAAAGCATATATCGTTTCACAGAAGATAACTAACATATCATTTGGGAAAACAGCAGTATCAGTTGAAAAGCTAAATCGGCCAGAAATTTGCAGGAAAGGCCAAAACTCCTCTCGAATAAATACTTTCTGTGTTTGACAAAAGAAGGACAAGCAAATATGTAATTAGCTAGGCAACCCTTGGCAGAGAGTCTCAAATCTTGGAAACAGCCACTGGAAAATAGAAGTTGTCCCAATTCAAATTTCACCTCCTGCTATTCTACCATGAAGTGACCTTTGCTTTGGTAAGGGCCTATTTTTAGTATTATGACCTGTAATACTACATTTAAACTACATCCCTCTTTGCAGGTTTGTGTGTCATCTATGCAAACCCTCAAAACGGTTGTACAAATAACGATTATTCTTAGTGAAGAATCAGCAGTGAGAAGATTGCTGGGAGCATTATAGAAGTTATACTTGAAATGAATATAAAAGTGGCATCTGCAGCAATTTGAAAATGAAAGACAAATACCAATTTCCACAAGTCTGCAAAAACATAAGTAAAAGAAATAACTGTAGCTACACTGCAGGTTCATTTTTAGCAGAAGATCTAGTATTTACAGCAATATGATCCATAACGCAAGACCAACGAATACGAAGATGGACATAAAGAAGGAACGAATTAAACATTCAAAGATAAACAAGAAGCAAACTTAGAGAATTACAGTCGATCAATGTGAAGGACTATGGGAAAAAGTTCAATAAAATTCACTCCAAGTACAATCTAATGAAACCTTGGTACAAAATGTTTTACAGGTAGTTTATAACTCTGTGTGTGATTGTTAAGATAAACAAAGCATATAACCACCATGTTGGAAATGCCATAAGAAAGATGGAATGTTTTGCTGTGCCAAAAAAAGTAATTAAAGTTTTGGAAAGAAATACAATAAAAACTCCAAAAATATTTCAAATAAATTTTGAGCAGAATGTTAATTTGATTAGAAGCAAGCACCAGATTCTTTTTAAGGAGGGAATATTAGGAATTTGGACACAAGGATTTCTATGTTGGGACCATATTGACTGCTTCATGCAAGGCAAAAATTGTCAATGTCATAATTTTTTCCAATACTACTACTAAGGGCAGGATTAATAGTAATAGCAATAGCTATTAACTTTACCTAAGGGTAAAGATAAAGGTTCCCCTCGCATATATGTGCTAGTCATTCCCGACTCTAGGGAGCTGTGCTCATCTCCGTTTCAAAGCCGAAGAGCCAGTGCTGTCCGAAGACGTCTCCGTGATCATGTGGCCGGCATGACTCAACGCCAAAGGCGCAGGGAACGCTGCTACCATGCCAAAGGTGGCCCCTATTTTTTCTACTTGCAGTTTTGCATGCTTTCGACCTGCTAAGTTGGCAGAAGCTGGGACAAGTAGCGGGAGCTCACTCCGTTATGGGATTCGAACTGCCAAACTGTCGACCTTTCTCTTCAACAAGCTCAGCATCTTAGCCACTGATCCCCTTTGACTTTACCTACTGCTTCATAATACTTTTCAACCCTCTGTAAGCAGTTTTACGGAGTCAGCCTCTTGCCCCCAACAATCTGGGTCCTCATTTTACCCATCTCAGAAGGATGGAAGGCTGAGTCAACGTTAATCTGGTTAGAATCGAACTCCAGGCTGTGGGCAGTGAGTTAGCCTGCAGCACTGCATTCTAACCCCTGTGCCACCATGGCTAAGCAACCCACATTAATGGTCAAGGTGTTCCACTTTCCTGAATCTACCATGTATTCATCAGGAGAAAGTGGGGGAAGGAAGTCAAGTTGGCAGATGGCTAACCAACAACATCTGCTGCTTCCTCCCGAATGCCATCTTAAGACTGGAACTAAATATAGCGACTCAAAAACCAAGCCAGCTTCCCACCCACGCCAACATGCTTAATATCTGACTTGAAGAATCGGATCTGGAGACGTTGGAGATTCTGTTCTCTTGCTCCATGGAATTTGGATTGGTTCCAATGAAATGTCCAGCCATTGAGCTTGGAGAACAAGTCACATTCTTGCTCACCTACCCTGTTTCCCTGAAAATAAGACCTCCCCGGATAATAAGCCCAATCGGGCTTTGGAGCGCATGCGCTAAAATAAGCCCTCCCCAAAAATATTTAACCACATGCACAGCCAGTCCCTGCCATTTCCTTGGGGAAGGGGGGGGACATGCCCCATGCACCCCACACGTACCTGCCATCCATGCGGAATGGCCTTGCAGAGGCCGCTCCCGCAAACCCTAGCTACCGCGCCCCTTCTCTTAATGGCGGCCGCAAAAAGAGCAGCAGGCCCAGTGACGCAAGGGATGGCAAGAGTGTGCCAGAAACAGAGACAGAACTTCCGGCTCTCTCTGGATCAGCTGATCTGCAGGATTGCGGGCCGAGGTTAAGGGGCCTACTCCTTAATAAGACCTCCCTGAAAATAAGGCCAAGTGCTTATTTCAGAGGTCAAAAGAAAATAAGACCCTGCCTTATTTTCAGGGAAACACAGTAGGGTAGGTTCCTACCAGTTTGGACTGGTTCAGTTGAACCAGTGGTAGCTTGGTGGCCTGGGTCACTGGAACCGGCAGAGACCCAGGCCTGCCACACCCCCTAACCTGTTCTCCTGGCAGTGCCATAGGCGCCGCCATCTTGTTTCTTGCTTCTGCACATGCACAGAGACATTTTAGTTGTACTGCGCATGTGCACCCACTGAACTGGCAGTAGCCTCTACCGGAACCCACCACTGAATCGAGCCATAACTACCGACACCCGTACTGTGTTTCACCCCAAAGAATAGTCTACAGAAGCAATCACAGAAGCTACAGGAAAGGAGAAAGTGTCCCTGGCTTGACCTTTGAAATCTAACTCATGTACAGATGTTCGGTTTTGTTTTTCCTGGCGCCCTTCCGTGAAACTGAGTGAAGGCAAAAGAGTGGTGGAATTTACCAACGACTTTCCTTCTTTCGAGATAGACGTTGAGAAGTGATCTGGCACCCAACCAATCAGGATGCATCTGTTTGGCCAAATCTCAGCACCTGCCTGGGTAGAACATGTAACTCCTTCCTTCATTGAGTTCCCGCAGTTTGGGCTGAGAAAACGCAAGGCCTGCAGTCAAAATATACCCATTTCCCAGAAGAGGAACTGATGAGGTTTTTCTCTCTGCCACCAATTTTATTTGGGTTGCAAATTCTGCACTGCAGCCAGCCACCGTGGTTATTTTTTAAAGTCATTCCTGAGGCTTAAGCCGAACTTAAGAGGCATGCTTGGAATAGCTCTCTGTTTTATCTATGGGTTAACAAATTTATTGACCATTTAAAAAAAAAAGAGAGTCAAATAAAATAGAAAACCTAACTCCTGCTCTGGTTTATAACATAAATATTTTAGGTCTTGTGAAAAACGGCATGACAGGAAGATTTGATTAGAACAAGAAACAGCTTAACCACAATTTATTAAATACATTAGGCCCCCAACTGACTGGTTTCTTAATAAATTGTCACAAGCCTTGATTGATCAACCTCTTTAAATCAAGTTCACATGTTGCATTAAGCTACAAAAAGCAGATGATGATCAAATCTGCCCGTAACTCAGAGCAATATTTCTCAACCTCAGCAATGTATATAAGGGTGTGTGGACTTCAGCTCCCAGAATTCTCCAGCTGACATGGTGGCTGGGAATTCTGGGAGTTGAAGCCCACTCGATTTAAACTTGATGGGGGTTGAGAAACTCTGACTTCAAACAGTGTGTGAGTCAGGATTTATTATAGTTTTCTAGAAAATACCACTTCCTTGTAGTCAGGAAGCAAGTAGTAGACCTATGAAGTTCAACTGCCTACTTCTCTTTGAAGGAAACCATCAGTTGGAGAAGAACCTTAATAAATGGCTTAACAAAGGAAACACATGAATTGATTTAGACATCAAGTATCTTTTTAGAAGTCAGATCTTGCCTTCACATTGATGAAAATCTCATCCTCAAAAGTTCTTCATGAAATTGTCACTGAATCTAAGCGACTCCACCAGCGGTGGGTTCCACATTTTGTTGCCACCAGTTCACCTTGCGGGGTACATGTGCCCCATCCACGCATGTGCCCAGCCTTCTGTGCATGTGCTTTGCTCATGCGCATGCCTTCTGTGCATGCACCTGGCCTCAAAAATGTGCCGAAATAGGATGGCATAGAGCTGGGGTGGATGGATGGGCCCACCTGCGTTTTTCTAACCCCTAACCCTAACCATCTGAATACCATTTCTGGACTCCACCACAAAACATTCATATTTTCATTACTGGTGTCTTTTTTTTATCATTACTGATGTCTTTTCTCTCTCTCAGCATGTTCATAAAATGTTGTCTTATTTGCTTGCTCTTGCTAAACACTCTTGGGGCAGAAGGGAAAGTGGTAATTTTAAAGAGTAATAATCTTGTTGCTCAGTTAACACCTACGAAATTCATTACTGCAGCAGCATTCAACATTTAAGAGCACCCCAGGATTCTTCATTTATTTTATATTGTACCTTACGACATGTGACTGATTCAGCAACTGTCTCTCTTTAAAAAAAATAGCTGGACAGACCACTGGGAAATACACACTATAACCAGAAACAGGTAGTATCATATTGGGCTGTATGAAGAACTGAAGAGGTCACCTTTGCTCTTACAAAGAGGACATTCAGGCCCTGTCACAAAATTAGCATCGTTCAATAAAAATCTCATGAGTCAACCTAACCAGCATTCCTTCCCCATTCCGTCTATCTTTACCAATAACTCTTCGGGATCAAACTTTCCAGTAGGTACAATCTGAGTAAGTAAGGAGAACAAAATGCTGTCATTTTGATTCCGGGAAAAGAAAGGGCCTGAAGAGAGTTGTATGCAGTGGTGGGATTCAAATAATTTAACAACCAGTTCAATGACCAGCTTGGTAGGTGGGGCTCATTGGTCATGTGACTGGGTAGGCGTGGTCAACTCAACATCACTCACATTGACGCTTGGCCTTAGCTGTTACAATGGAACAAGGGTTAACTGGAGAGGCAGTTTCTGTAAGCAGGGCAATCAAGATGAGGCTAGAAATAACACCAGTGTTGCAGAAAATGACAGTCTTTAGACTTCTCAGGATACAGGAGGAATTTAATTGGCAGCCAGATTCAGAAAGTTAGCACATGGCTAACATTGCAAATTTTGAACAACCTTCTTTATCAAAGCACGCATTCTTATACATTCTCAAAGATAGCGTAACACGGAAACACTTAACCCATTTCTTATTGGTTACCTTAAGGAAAAAGCCTTATAAGGAGATGGGGGGTCTTACTTCTCCTTGTTACAGGTGTGGACTACGTGCCATTAACGAACTTTAATTGAACTTTGTGGTTTTGGACTTTTGACATAGGGACGTTTGCTGGAACATGTTGTGGTTGAAGGTTGATGACATTTCCCTGTCCTTTTAAGCAGGCTTCTAACTGTCCCTTTTATGCCACATCTTCATTCTTATATTTTAATCCATATTTTATTCTACTTTACCAGAATGTTTCCTTCCTGCCTTCCTTACAGGATTAGCCCTGTAAAGTGGGGAAAAAAACAACCGGTTCTCCAAACTGCTTAGAAAGTTAACAACTAGTTCTCCCAAATAGCTGCAAATTGGCTGAATCCCACCACTGGTTGTATGGTGAGGTGGTTTTGCTAAAGAAGGCCTGAATTCTGGAACAGGGATTCGAACCACTGAACTGCCGACCTTTCTGATTGACAAGCTCAGCATCCCTTTAGAAGCCTAGTTTCTGCTCTCGAGTCTCTTTCTCTCTTTGGGAAAACAAAACACACAAAGCCAGCATGGACCATGAAGAGACACCTAGAGATGTTCTGCACAGCAGCCAGGTGATTCGGAGAATGCCAACATCTGCTTTTCCAAAATTCCACCCCCCTAAAGTTGCTTCAAAGTGGTTCGCCCAAGAAGCAGAAGGAGCTTTTAAAAGATTTCCTGTGGGTTGCAAAATTAAGAAACTAAAAAATTCAGGGCAGGGGAAATAAATTTAGCAAGTGGGGGGGGGGGGGGGGAGAGAAAAAGCAGAGAAAGCAAAATCAACACCCATTCTTGTAATTATAAGCAATAGCTACAGATTGTAGTCAAAAGCAATCAATGTTTGAACTCAACAAGGGAAGAAAACGGGACATTTGTAGATTGGTGATAATGGAAGGGACAACAACAGATTCAATGGGTGTGAATAACTTCTCAGCGTCCAAGTGTTACATGCCATTTATTTTTTGGGGGGTGGAGGCCACATTGGATAAGGCAAGCATGCAAAATCGGTGGGCCAAATCACAAATAAATCAAATTTCTGTTTCCTTTCTGGCCGGTGGGTCAGTAGATGTACTTTTGTCGACTTGGTTCAACTTATTTTAGAACACCCTGTGATTGGTGTTCTCAAATGAGAGATCATGCCCTGATTTAGGTCATTGTGATGGGAGGAGAATCCAGAGACTATAAAAGAGAGAACGAGGCCACATCTATTCCCAAAGCTTAGGCTGTTGTCCAGAATTTGATTAGTCCTGGATGATTAAGCAACTAAATGGATTAGAAGCAATACTCAACTACAGTTTATATGGCTTCCAGAAGTCATGCTGGCTTTCCCCCATGTGGATGTAGGGAAAACAACATCAAAAGGAGGTGGGTTCAGACAATAAATATCAATGTGAATTCTCCAGACTGGTTTTGGCATAGCATGTTGCGCGAATGCAGCTGTTGTAACTACTAAAACCAAAAGCATGGTTTAGCAATGGCAATAGCACATATACATTGCTTCACAGTCTTTAAAGCCCTCTCTAAGCAGTTTACAGAGTCAGCCTCTTGCCCCCCAAAATCTGGGTCCTCATTTTACTGACCTCGGAAGGATGGAAGGCTGAATCAACCTTCAGCCTAGTGAGATTCGACCTGCCAAACTACTGGCAGCCGATGATCAGCAGAAGTAGGCTGCAGTACTGCACTCTAACCACTGGGCCACTGCAGCTCATGGTTTGTTGAATGTATCTTCGCAGCGTCTTCCATATACAGGTAGCCCTCAAAGTACGGCCACCTTTGAGCCCAAAACTGACGTTGCTAAGAGAGGAAGTGGTTCGGTGAGTTTTGCCCCATTTCACGTCTTTTCTTGCCACAGTCATTAAGTGAATCGCTGCAGTTGTTAAATCAGGAACCTGGTTGTTAAGGGAACCTGGTTTCCCCGCTGACTTTGCTTGGAAAAGACGTGACTCCCCAGGACACTGCAACCGTCGTAAATGTGAGTCAGTGGTCAAGCATCCGAATGTAAACCACACGACCATGGGGATGCTGCAACGGTCGTAAGTGTGAAAAATGGTCCTAAGTCATTTTTTCCCAGGGCCGTTGTAACTTCAAACAGGTGAACTAAGTAACTCCCTGTACTATTTAAAGCAAATGAAGTCTTAGTGCAATGGATGAATTCAACGAATGTTTATGCCAAGGATACAGCACACGTATATCCATTTTTAAAATACACATATCGGTATCTCCTTCCTCTTCAACACCATTGGATCAGTGTATGTTCTCAAACACTCAGCAACTATCTATTTATATCCACATTTTAAGCACATCTATTCTTCGATTATGAAAGCACGTGATGTGTGCTGACTGCCAAAAAAAAAACCAACCCTGAGATAAACTATTTGCAGATTTGACAGACTTTTAATATTTTTTTTGGAAGTTGCACTAGGGATCTTTCCCAAAAAATTTCTTCCAGGCTCTGCAACAACTGCTTTAATGCGCCAGTTAGGTTTACTTTATTTCTGCTTCCATTCAGCTAACGGAGAGCAGATCAACTCCTAAGTTGGTGAGTTTGTCAGCTGGCTGTGCTGACCGGGAGCGATGGGAGTTGTAGTCCAGCCTGCCTGGAGATCATCAGCTTAGGGAAGGCTGAACTGGGGTTTCTATAGCAGTACATATTCATTTTTTTTAAAATCCTCAAAATCGAGAACAAATTAAGGACAACATAAGAGCAGGAGAGGGATGTGGTGGCTCAGTGGCTAAGACGCTGAGCTTGTCGATCAGAAAGGTCGGCAACTCGGCAGTTTGAATATCCCTAGAGCCGCGTAATGGGGTGAGCTCCTGTTACTTGTCCCAGCTTCTGCCAACCTAGCCGTTTGAAAACACGTAAAAATGCAAGTAGAAAAATAGGGACCACCTTTGGTGGGAAGGTAACAGCGTTCCGTGCGCCTTCAACATTTAGTCATGTCGGTCACATGACCACAGAGACATCTTCGGACAGCGCTGGCTCTTTGGCTTAGAAACAGAGATGAGCACCGCCCCCTAGAGTCAGGAACGACTAGCACAGATGTGCGAGGGGAACCTTTACCTTTAAGAGCAGGATTGAAGCCACACCGAACTCCAGCCAAATAGAGGAATCAACAGAAATAAGATAAAATTTAATTTAAAAAGAACATCTAATCCTCTTGGTGGCTCTTCTCTGCACTCTTTCTAGAGTCTCCACATTAGTGTCACACATCTTAGTATGTTGGCTTCTAGCAAGGGCCATTGTGGGTTGAAAATCAGGGGGCTTTTCCCACCGCCCAATTCCAGTGAGTTGTAATAATGAACCAGGAAGGTCTTTGCAGAAGAAAAACAATATTCCAGAGCTTCCTCCATCATCTGGGAGAAATGAGATACTGTGGCTGGTACACAAAGTGAGAGGTAGGAGGGAGCAAAGGAGAGTAGGATCTCACAAGTACAAAAATCAATCTAGGAAGTGATGAATCTGATCCGTCAAAGGTCTTCACACATTCTCACTCGGCACATCCCAGGCCTGCCAACTCAACACTCTCTATCCAAGGAGCTGCAGCTGTACAGCAGAGTACGAAGACACACTCCTTGGATGTGACTTTGCACAGAGGTGGATGCTGTGCCTCCTTTTTAAAATAGCATTAGCAATAGCCTCTAGGGCTTTATACTTTACAGCCCTCTCCAAGTGATTTACGGCAGGGTCCCCAACCCCTGGTCTGTGGACTGGCAGCAATCCGTAGCATGCCAGAAACCGGTCTGCGCAAACAAGCGAAGCCCCATCTGTGGGACGCAGGGAGCATGTGAAACCACACCTCCTTCAGTCTGCGGAAAAAACTTTCTCCATTGAGCCGCTTCCTGGTGTCCCAAAGGTTGAGGACAGTGGTGGGATTCAGACGGTTTGTACCAGTTCAAGCAAACCGGTTGTTAAATCACAGTATCCTCTAAAGTGGATCCTGGGCGCTGCACTGCACTGCAATGGAGAAATGGGCAACAGAGTGGTCGGACGAGGTCCCTCTTTCTTCTCCTCCTTCCTTTGTGCCGGCCGCTTGGTAACTTGTTTCTCCATTGGAGCGGAGCACCCAGGATCTACGTTGATAGCGGGGGTGGGTAAATTAACAACTGGTTCACTCAGGGTCAGGTTGGCTATCATGGGGGTCTCATCCCACATGTATGGCAGGGCTGGAGGATGGGGATGAGTCACACAATTCCCACCACAGCCAACCAGACCCTGGGCAAAAAGGTTCTTAAATTACTTGAATCCCACCACTGGTTGGGGGAAGGGCACTGGTTTACTGTGTCAGAGTATTGCCCCCAACAATCTGAATCCACATTTTACCGACCTGGGAAAGATGGAAGGCTGAGTCAACCTTCAACCGGTCAGGATCGAACTCCTGGCAGCCGGCTTGCAATACTGCATTCTAACCACTGCGCCACCGCTTGTTCTAAACTGAAGCACATCCAAAAAAGCAGTCAAGGCAATCCTCCCTACCCTCTTCAGCTTTGCAAGTTGCTTATTCCAGCAGAAAGAGAAGCTTCTGCAAAGTTCAACCTTTGCATTCCTCCCGAGGGAGCAAGGAGAGAACTGCTGATGCTCTGTCAACCTTCCTTCTTTTGGGTCGCCGTTATTCTGGAGGGATACCAATCTAGGTTAATTGTAACGAGCTGATCTGTACTTTTCTCTTAACATCGTGCAGAAATTGTTATGATCGGGCACTTTCACACACCCAGTGCAATTGCCCTGATACCTTTTTTAAAATAAATGCAAACCTGTATAACTCCTTATCAGGGACGGGGTGATTCAGTGGCTAAGACACTGAGCGTGTCGATCAGAAAGGTTGACAGTTCGGCAGTTCGAATCCCTGACAAATGTGTCCAGCCTAGGGAATCATCCAGTGAGAATTTGTGATTCCTGGTGCTCCCAGGCTTGCTATATATCTCACCACGAAGGAATACAATTTCCATTTTTTTTCCATCCTAAACTACTATCTTCAGGGGTTTTTTTCTATCTCCTTTCTATGCAGATTTAGGCAAGCTTATTTCTACTCTAGTGAGTTGCGGAGGCTCAGTGGCTAAGACACTGTGCTTGTCAATCAGAAAGGTTGGCAGTTCGGCGGTTCAAATCCCTAGTGAGCTCCCGTTACTTGTCCCAGCTTCTGCCAACCTAGCAGTTCAAAAGCATGTAAAAATGCAAGTAGAAAATATAGGAACCACGTTTGGTGGGAAGGTAACAGCATTCCATGCACCTTCAGCGTTTAGTCATGCTGGCCACATGACCACGGAGACGTCTTCGGACAGCGCTGGCTCTGCGGCTTTGAAACGGAGATGAGCACCGCCCCCTAGAGACAAGAACAACTAGCACATATGTGCATGGGGAACCTTTAACTTTTTTATATAACTCCTTTTTCTGGACCTTGTTGTTGAAATCCAACCAGGAGGAAGATGTACAGAAAAACTTGCGCAAATACAGCTCTGCATTTTGCATTACTGCAGCGCTACTTCTAACCAACTACCTAGGGATGAGATTATGAAAGGCAGCATGCAAATTTGTCCTGGGGCTTTTATTTCTTCTTCTCCGAGGCTAATAAGACGAGGGCAGGAATGCTTCCTCAGGACCACAGCTGGTGAAAGGAGGATTAAACCACCCTTTACTGCGTGCTGCAGTCCCAGTGAAAAACCAGACGCTATTCATGTATTTATTTAACAGATTTCTAGACCACCTAACAGCCACAGCTTCCTGGTGGGTAAATGAATTCATTAAAAATAGACACAATAAAACCAAACATTATAAATAATAAAAGCAAGCAGTGTGAGAGAGATTTTTTTTAAAAGCCACAACTACAGATCACAAACACAGCAGATATAATAACATGGGCAACAGGAAAAAAAACATGTATTCGTTCTGGAATGGCTTCCTAATATGTTTGGGGAAACATAGATTTCTTTAATTGGGGCTAGAAACACCCCAATTTAGAGTAAGGGTCAAGTGAGCCTTTTGGGGGCGGGTACTCCCCGAAAACCACTTAGAGAGGGCTGAAAAGTATTATGAAGCAGTAGGTAAAGTCAAAGGGACACAGTGGCTCAGTGGCTAGGACGCTGAGCTTGTCGATCAGAAAGGTCAGCAGTTGAGCGGTTCGAATCCCTAGCGCCGTGTAATGGTGTGAGCTCCCATTGCTTGCCCCAGCTTCTGCCAACCTAGCAGTTCGAAAGCATGTAAAAAATGCAAGTAGAAAAATAGGAACCACCTTTGGTGGGAAAGTAACAGCGTTCCATGTGCCTTTGGTGTTTACTCCTGCTGGCCACATGACCAGGGAGACGTCTTCGTATGGCGCTGGCTCTTCGGCTTTGAAATGGAGATGAGCACCGCCCCCTAGAGTCGGGAACGACTAGCACATATGTGCGAGGGGAACCTTTACCTTTATTCCCCAAATAGCCCAATCCCATCACAAAGCTCCTTTTTTGTAGGGAAATCCACCTAGTCTTGCTAGAGGAAGAACTCGATCAAGTCCTTCAAGAGAAGATTCCATCTCCACCGAGATAAGACCTAAAGATCATAGCTGTGTTTCTAACTGCCTGCAATCCTTTGATTTAGGACCACCAAGGAGCCCAAAACTTCCGTTGCTAAGAGTGAGTTTTGGCCCCATTTTATAAATCTTTCTTGGCACAGGGATTCACTGCCGTGATTAAAAGTTAGGAACATGTTTGTAAATACGAGCCAGTCGCCAAGCATCTAAATTTTGATCACGTGACCCTGGGGATGCTGTAACGATCGTGTGAAAAACATTTTTGTGCCATTGCAACTGTGAACAGTCCCTAAACAAATGGCAAATGTTGCATATCATGCAGGAAGTGGATTTTCAAAACTGTCTCTACCCTCTGAGTTTCTTCTTCTGTTGTTGTTTTTTTCAGTTGCTTTACTCAGTATACTGTAAGGACATGTACACATTTATTCACTGGCTGCACGGCTTCCTTCCATGTTCCATTTTTTATTCAATAGTCCATCCGTCAATATTCTGACTCCGTACTTATACTGAGGCCAGAGAACTGCTCATAAAGAAGAAAATGCCATTCCTTTTTCCACAACTGGTAGGAAGTTGCTCCCAAGCCATTAAAATTAAATATAACCTTATTCATTTTTTCCTTATAGCCAGAAGCCAATGTAAACACATATCTACAGCAAGAAGAAGATCTGCTCTCCAAAATCAAGAAAGCAACATTCTTCTTGAATCCCTTCCGATATCCCTGCTTTTACCAGACAGATTCTGGCTGCCAAAGTACACCGAGAACAATTATTTTGCATGAAGAGATTGCCTACCGGTTGCATCATTCGGTTAACCTGGAAACTGATTCTCAACTTATTTGCTCCCCAGGTTGGAAACAAAATTGTGCAAAAGACAAATAACAACCGTCCAAACCATGAACACCCTACAATAAAAATATCATCTGGTATTCTGTGTTCAGTGTTCCACTTTTATACATACTGTATTTTGCCCTAATTCCCGTAATCTTGGATTCAGGAGTGGGCAAATTATGGTTGCAAACAACATTCAGAGATAAAAGCCTGTAGAGATTCTCAGTCATAACCCAAAGGTGCCTTTTTCAGGGGGCAATTGGACTTTCTTGTTTATTATTTTGAAAAAGTTTCGCTTCTCATCCAAGAAGCTTCTTCAGCTCTGTCAAGATGGTGGGGAATGGAAGACCTTTAGCTAGGCAATTTGGGATGAACACACCCTTGGAATGGTGTGGGAGGAGGAATGGATTTCCAGGGGAAAAATATTGCAGACTACAGGAACCAGGAGCACTAACTCAGGTGGACCCTGAGGACAGAGATAAACCTCCAAGTGGCCTCAACGACCCTCTAAAAGGATGCAAATGACCAGCTCTCTACAAGGAATATGAATCCTTCCGTTCCCCCTTATCCTGTCAAGAGCTGAAGAAGCTTCTTGGATGAGAAGTGAAACGTCTTCAAAAGAAAAAACGAGAAAGTCCAGTTGCCTCCTGAAAAAAAGGCACCTTTGGGACAACATCCAGAGATCTTGCCAAGAGCCAAATTGTCCTAAATTGTTAGTCCGGCTTTTTTTTTTACATTGTATGAATTTATCACTTGTGTTTATTGATTTGTTAATTTGATCATAGGTCCACACAAGACTCCCGACCGTATAAACCATAATATTCAAAGAATCCTATACACATAAATACTATTAACACCTTTCATTACAATACAATGATAGAGTAATCTAATAATCCAGCCCATTTCTGCACACACACACATACACACACTTCTTCTAACACTATACACATTCAACCTCATTTACTGCATTTGGAAAAACACACCCAGAGTCCACTTTCTGCCACACATTTACTACATTAGAACATTACACACACCTTCAGATGTTCCTCCCTAGCCTGCACATGACTGTTAGAGCCAGGAACACATCACGTGATCTAGATTCTACCCCTCTGTTAATACAGCCTAGTACACGCGACTCCTGTTAGGTACGAATGGCCCCAGCCAAGTGATATCCCCAGTTCTACAAGCCAGGCCAAAGATTATCTGGTTTACCTTGGTTCCGTCCACGCTGATTATTCGGTAGCTGTTCCTTGTGCCGTCATAGAAGTAGGAGACCGTGACCGCTTGCTTGCTTGCAGGGACCCAGTTCTTCTTGGTGGTGGGGTCAATTTGGAAGACGTGTGCTCTGGTGGTGAAGATGGGCTGTTCTCTGGAAGAGGGAGGGATGGGAGAGATGGAATGGAGAATGAGTTTGTGACAGGTGAAAATGCCTGCAGTCCAGTGGTGGGATTCAAATAATTTAACAACCAGTTCTCTGCCCTAATGACCAGCTGGGTGGGAGTGGCTCAGTGGTCATGTGACTGGGTGGGCGTGGCCAACTCAGCATCACTCATGTCAATGGGCGCTTTGCCTTAGCTGTGACAATGTAATCAGGGTTAACCAGAGAGGCAATTTCTGTAAGCAGGGCAATAAAGATGAGGCTAGAAACAACACCAGAATGTTTCCTTCCTGCCTTCCTTACAGGATTAGCCCTGTGAAGTGGGGAAAAAAACAAAAGGAGATTTCTTCCAACAACTGGTTCTCCAAACTGCTTAGAAAGTTAACAACCGATTCTTCCGAATAGGTGCGAACCGGCTGAATCCCTCAACTGCTGCAGTCCTACCTCCTGAACAAGGAATGTGGGTTACGTCAACCCTAAAATATGGGTGGGAGACAACAGTTCAGGATAAAAACTCAGGAGTAAAAGCAAAAGAGCCAATGATTCTAAAAGTAGTCCTTAATTTAAACTGTTCATTTAGTGACTTCTTGAAGTCACAACAGACTGAAAAAAAGGGGACTTATGACCGTTTTTCACACTTACGGCCATTGCAGCATCCCCTTGGTCATGTGATTCAAATTCAAATTGTTGGCCACTGACTCATATTTATGACGGTTGCAGTGCCCCAGGGTCATGTGATTCCCCCTATGTGACCTTCTGACAAGCAAAGTCAATGGGGAAGCTGGGTTCACTTAACAACCTTGTTACTCACTTAACAACTGCAGATGTCTTTGGAGAAAATTTCTCAGTCATCCAGGTCATGGTTGTCCCAAAGGTGCTTTTTCAAGAGGCAACTGGATTTTCTGGGGTTTCTTTGAAGACGTTTCGCTTCTCATCCAAGAAGCTTCTTCAGTTCTTCATCCAAGAAGCTTCTTGGATGAGAAGCTAGACGTCTTCAAAGAAAAACCAGAAAGTCCAGTTGCCTCTTGAAAAAGTACCTTTGGGTTTACAACTGCAGTGATTCACTTTGAATAGAATAGAATAAGAATGAATAGAATAGAGAATAGAGCAGAATAGAACAGAATGTATGAATAGAATAGAGAATAGAATAGAATAAGAATGAATAGAATAGAGAATAGAACAGAACAGAATGTATGAATAGAATAGAGAATAGAATAGAATAGAATAGAATAAGAATGACTAGAATAAGAATGACTAGAATAGAGAATAGAATAGAACAGAACAGAATAGAATAAGAATGACTAGAATAAGAATGACTAGAATAGAGAATAGAATAGAACAGAACAGAATAGAATAAGAATGACTAGAATAGAGAATAGAATAGAATAGAATAGAATAGAATAAGAATGACTAGAATAAGAATGACTAGAATAGAGAATAGAATAGAACAGAACAGAATAGAATAAGAATGACTAGAATAGAGAATAGAATAGAATAACAGAGTTGGAAGGGACCTTGGAGGTCTTCTAGTCCAACCCCCTGATTAGGCAGGAAAACCTACACCACTTCAGACAAATGGTTATCCAACATCTTCTTAAAATCTTCCAGTGTTGGAGCATTCACCACTTCTGTGAACTTAACAAGTGTGTCAAGAAAAGTCATAAAATGGAGCAAAGGCTACTTAACAAATGTCTCACTTAGCAACAGAAATTGTGGTCCTACGTTGAGGACTACTTGTATTCTGAGACATCATCACAAAGTTTGGTTCCTTCCAGCACCTGAGATCCCAATGGTTCTGTTTTTTTAAAAAATATTTCCCACAAGATTAAGAAAAACCAAATGCCACAGACAAACACGTCAGCTCTGTCGCTCTTATTTCGAACTCCCAGCTGTTTTTGAATCCACAATTTCTTTGAACTGCAGCTATCCTCCTCCTTCCTTACTTGTATAAGATAATCTTCATTAATTTCTAAGCCTTAGAATGAAGGCAGATTTTCTCTTATCTTAGCTTTCACACCATGCAAATAAGCTCACACATCCAGCTAGCCAAACGTGTTTTTTGAAGGGTCTATCTTTAGAATCTGCCCACTAACTGTGTGGCACTGCCTGTACAGTACTGTAAATCTCACTATATTACTACTGGGCATGTCACAACACCCAGAATTCATGCCCTCGCAAATTTTTGTACCACCAATTATTTCAGGTCTCTGTACTAGCTGGGTGTACATTTCAGTTTGCATCCCAAATTCCTGTTTGAGGCTGCCAATTAGGTATTCTATGAAATTTGCATCACTGTTTCTTATCTTAGAATAGAAAAAGAGAGTTGGAAGGGACCTTGGAGGTCTTCTAGTCCAACCCCCTGCTTAGGCAGGAAACCCTATACCACTTCAGACAAATGGTTATCCAACATCTTCTTAAAGACTTCCAGTGTTGGGGCATTCACAACTTCTGGAGGCAACTTCTGTTCCACTGATTAATTGTTCTAACTGTCAGGAAATTTCTCCTCAGTTCTAAGTTGCTTCTCTCCTTGATTAGTTTCCACCCATTGCTTCTTGTTCTACCCTCAGGTGCTTTGGAGAATAGTTTGACTCCCTCTTCTTTGTGGCAACCCCTGAGATATTGGAACAATGCTATCATGTCTCCCCTAGTCCTTCTTTCTCTTAAGCTAAACATACCCAGTTCCTGCAACCGTTCTTCATATGTTTTAGCCTCCAGTCCCCTAATTATCTTTCTTGCTCTTCTCTGCACTCTTTCTAGAGTCTCAACATCTTTTTTACACCGTGGCGACCAAAACTGAATGCAGTTTTCCAAGTGTAGCATTATAAAGTGATATTAACACTTCACGGGATCTTGATTCTACTCCTCTGTTTATGCAGCCTAGAACTGTGTTGGCTTTTTATCTTCTTACAGAAGGAAACCTTGAGACTTCCCAACTACAGAAATGATCAGCTTCACACATGCTTACTAAACCTGGATCGAATGTCGATCAAACTACAGAGGAAACTTTCATCTACCTCCCTAAACAATAACGAATGATTTATATAAGACACTACTTTAAAAACAACTGCTTTTTTCATAAAGTGGGACCCAGGTGATCTTTGATTTGTTTTGATACACCAAACCTTCAGGAATTCGCTCTCGAGAACCCCAGAGTAGAGGTTTCTCCTCGCAATATGTGCTAGTGGTTCCCAACTCTAGGGGGCGGTGCTCATCTCCGTTTCAAAGCCGAAGAGCCAGCGCTGTCCAAAGACGTCTCCATGGTCATGTGGCTGGCATGACTAAACGCCAAAGGTGCACAGAACTCTGTTACCTTCCCACCAAAGGTGGTTCCTATTTTTCTGCTTGCATTTTTTAAAGTGCTTTCGAACTGTTAGATTGGCAGGAGCTGGGACAAGTAACAGGAGCTCACTCCATTACGCGGCTCTGGGATTTGAACTGCCGACCTTTCTGATCGACAAGTTCAGCGCCTTAGCCACTGAGCCACCGCGTCTCAATATAATTAGAAATAAGCTCGCCTAAATCTGCATAGAAAGGAGATAGAAAAGAAAACCCTGAAGATAGTAGTTTAGGATGAAAAAAAAATGAAAATTGTATTCCTTCGTGGTGAGATATATAGCAAGTCTGGGAGGCAGCAGGAATCACAAATTCTTGCTGGATGATTCCCTTAGCTGGACACATTTGTCAGCCCAAACTAAGTCACTGTGTGGTTGTTAAGGGAAAAGAATAAAATAAAATGAGACTCGTAGAGCTCCTTCGAAGGATGGCAATGTAATAAACGTGTCAAAAACATTTAGGATTAAAAAAAAAACACGAGGCTTCTACAACCGTCCTTTTTCAGGAAAAACACCCAACTATTTGAGAGACAAAAGGAATTCTAGAAGAGTTTAAGAAGCACCAATTGTGAATGCAGTATATGTTGTGCTCTGTTAGCAATCAGTGGAGCTGGCAGCAGATTCGGACATTGAGGAGGTTTGGGAGGAACATGGGCCAGTCCTGGAGTCTGGGGAAGGCTCTGAGGAGGGCTCTGTGTCGGAGGCAGAGAGGGGGCCAGAGCTATATGCCAGTTATCAGCTGCCTTCAGAGTCAGACATCAGTGAGGCAGAGGAACAGCTGGAGCCTGTTCCCAGTATGTGCATGCACAGAGTTGCCAGACGAAGGGAACAGCTAAAGAACAGTGTTTGATTTGAGAGTAAGGCCACAGGTAGACGATGAATGGCCCCTCCCAGATGAAATAAAAGAGGAGCGAAAGGGGAGTGGAGTTTGCAGGAGACAATTAGTTCACTTAATTAGTTTGTGACTCTCCGAGACTCCTTGCCAAGTTTTGCAGATATCGGCCTGGCAGCTCTCCATGCCAGCTAAGGTCTGTGACTGTAAATCCTCCCTGGAAAGACTTTGCTGGATGTGAATGAGCAGAATTCACTGTAAATCAATAAAAGTTGTTTTTGTTGGGAGAAGGAGTTTGCTTCATGCTCTTGGGAAGCCTCGGTCAGAACAGTACATCAACGAAATGCACGCATACACCCCCCCAAAAAAATCATTAGGACCACCCCATTAGAGTATCCAGAGTCATTTGGCCAAAAAGATCTGGAGGCAACCCACATCAAACTCTTCCACCAAAGCTGCCACCAAATTACAATCCGGGGACAACTTTGGAATGTGTCAGAAGGAGGAGATCACTCCTAGTGACTCTGCAGAATGTGTCCCTGTTAACGGCATTTAATTCATGTCATTTAATTCAATCTAAATGCAAATTAAACTATACCCCTGGCCCTTTCTGAGCACAATCCTTGGCAAGCTACTCGGAGATAACTGGACCCTTGGCCCAAAAAGATGGGACTACGGAACTATCTCCGACAACTAGCAGGCCTGAGCAGAGAAAAGCAAAGCAAATCCATTTCGGAAGAAAGGGAAATCTCTGTTTATTCGCCTTAAGACATTTCTGCAGGATGCCAAATTATGGCAAAGGTCAAACAAGCAGCCATTTTGCTAAAGGATGCAAAATCACTCCCATTTTCTCCTGTGGACCAAAAGTTAGATTTGGAAGACAAATCTAATGTACACCTTTTCTGTAGCCTTCTTTCACTCTTTTGTTTTTTTATTCACTCTTCCATGTGAATGAGTCCAGTTTCGGAGTTTTTGCACAATACGCTAAAGCAGGAGCCCCCAAACTTGGCAACGTTAAGATGTGGTGGACTTCAGATCCCAGACTTCTGTTATGAATTCAGGATATGGCTGCTATGGCTGGGGAATTCTGGGGGTTGAAGTTCACTCGTCTTAAATTGGCCAAGATTAAGAACCCTTGCATCAAGCCATAAGTGCGATTCCCTCAATAGGCTAACCCTCTTCCCCCAAACTGATGAAGACTGATGCTATCCAACCTCACCATGTTTATAGACAGTGTCAGAAAGATCTTATGGTCGTATCAATGGCATCTGATAGTAGTCGGGGTGACATCAAATGACAATACTTGTGCCGTGACATCATCCCATAAATGTTGGTGAAGAAATCTACGTCAGCGGCCAGTTGATTTCCTGGGGTTCTGATGCAAATAAATCCTGTACATTATTTTCATCAGGACTTCACAATATGCTGGTGCCATTTGCTCCCATATAACCCAGTACACTGTCATGCCCCCGTCAGAGCCTGAATCTGGGGGGGGAGGGGAGAAGATGAGCTGGAACTGGAGCCGACAGAGATCGAGGGGGCAGCTTCGTTGGCAAATGGGGAGGAGCAGGGCCAGTCAGGCTAGGGTCTATCAGAATTAGAATGGCTTGTAGGCAAGGAGGAACAGAGGCAGGATGACCAAGAGAGGCTAAGCAGTGAATATGAGAGACAGAGGTCAGGCGATGAGCAAGGACTACCCTCTCCTGATCCGTGAGGATGGAGAGTGGAGAGAAGGCGAGAACAGCATAGACTGGCCCAGCTACCTGGGAAGAAAGCGCCCTGCTCCTTTTCAGAAGGCACATCTGAGTACTGAGACTTAAGGGGACACTGTGGGGTTGGGTGTTTGTTGGGAACAAACACTGAATTCCTGGAGTGTTGAGTGCCTGGATTCTTGGCATTTTTTTCTAGATTTCTGGATTACTTGCCATGTTCCCTTGCTTCCTGGACTCTTTAACTTGCCCTGCTGGATTTATTGCTGTGCAGCCATGATATCCACAGTGTTGGGCTGGACTATTTGCAACAGTGGTGGGTTCCGGATCCCGGTGCAACCGGTACGGTGCAATGGGGATGGGCGTCCACCACATGCACATGTGCAGGATGCACACAGTATGCGCATGCATACTTACTGCCCGCAATTCTCCACGGCACTCCAGCTGCTCAGTGGAGTGTTGCGCAGGTGCCATACTTTCCGTGCACACGTATCCCACCACTGATTTGCAGCTAGATGTTGCTTGAGGTGTGTGTGTGTGTATGTGTGTATGTGTGTGTGTGTTTGTCATCACTTTGCTCTGGGACTTGCCAGAAACGTGGGAGCCTTTGGGGAAATTTGGAGCAATAAAGGGGCGGTTTGAACTGCCAGCTCCCTGCGTTATCTCAGTGCCGTGCCCCAGGTCACCACATACGCATTTAACTCCTGACCCTCTCACTGCTCATTTTAACTCACCATGGCCATCTTGACCTCTGAAAGATTATCCCCCAAGAGTGTGATACAAGTGGGGGTGGGGGGCCAGGGAAACCTGTATCTACTCTTGATTTACACCGACTGGTAAATGCTCCCTAAGGTGCCTGGATTTCATTGTTCTATTCTTCCCTGGAGAGGCCAGAGAATGTGACCTTCAGCAAGCCAACGGCACCTCTGAGCAATCACCTTCTCCCCATGTTTAGCCGTGGAACGAGAGGCTAAATTTAGAACCATTCGCCCATTACGAAGCTATGAAAACGCATAAAGACCTATATAATGTCCTGATTTAAAGCAGCCAAGAATGCATTCCATAAATGTTAGCCTCCCTAATGGATGAATCTTAAGCTTCGATTTGTGCCTAGCAAAGTTCTGGTTCATTGAACTGGGAGCAAAGGGGTGAAGAGTAGCTTTTTATTATTGGTCTGCCTCTCTTTCTCCAAACGTATTGATGAAAAGACAGGGAGGCCTGTTCAACCCTTCTTCTTACCAGCAAGATATCAAACCCAGGGATGCAAATCATTATTATCATCATCATCATTTAACAACCCCATAATCCCTCATAGGGTAAAGTCTGGGCAACTGAATGGAGCTAGCAGAGCATTTTACCCTAACCTCAATGGTGGGATTCAGCCGGTTCGCACCTATTCGGAAGAACTGGTTGTTAACTTTCTAAGCAGTTCGGAGAACCGGTTGTTGGAAGAAATCTCCTTTTGTTTTTTCCCTACTTTACAGGGCTAATCCTGTAAGGAAGGCAGGAAGGAAACATTCTGGTGTTGCTTCTAGCCTCATCTTGATTGCCCTGCTTACAGAAACTGCCTCTCCGGTTAACCCCTGTTCCATTGTCACAGCTAAGGCCAAGCGCCCATCGACATGAGTGATGCTGAGTTGGCCACGCCCTCACAGTCACATGACCACTGAGCCACTCCCACCCAGCTGGTCATTAGAGGAGAGAACCGGTTGTTAAAATTATTTGAATCCCACCACTGCCTATCCCTAACCCTAACCCGAAATGCTAGTGCCGAACTGCAGATGGGCCCACTCATCCAACCTGGCTCCTTATTTAGCCTCATTTTGGACACCGCGTGCATGCATGCAGGCCACACGTGCGAGCAAAGCACATGCACGATGCATGGAAGGCCGCATGCATGCATGGAAGGTGTCAAAAACGAGGCCACTCACAGTTGCAAACTAGTGGTAAGCCTAAGTGAATCCCACTGCTGGGGGAGAAGTATTTTCCCACTGCTGCCTTCTCTCCTTGAAAAAAGCCCCTTCCCCCCAATCTTTCCTTCAAATCATCTTCCGGAAAACTGCTCAAATATGGCTGTTCCAACGATCCTTGGAGGTTAGTATCTGTGCTTCTCCTGCCATCTGTTTTGGCAGAAGGCTTTCTTTGTTTTCTGTTCCTTTGTAACCAGCATCAGAGTGTGGATTTGGAGCTTGGCTCTTTTTAAGACTTCGGTTTTGGGGACGGCTAAGAAAGTGATGACTGTGAGATAGGTAAATCCTTTCCCTAAATGCGCGGTCAGCTACAACTCCGATACGCCTGGAAAACACATCGAGGCTGTGAGGGAGGGAGGGAGGGGCTGAGATTTGCATTCAACCCCATTTCTGCAGTCAAATAAGGTTGGCAGGTGCTTTAAAATATGCTGAAGCTGCTTTGACTGCAGAAAAGGGCAGCAAAAGACAAACCTGTACAGACTACAGGGCTGTTTCTTAAGTTTGGCAACTTGAAGGTGTGTGGACTTCAACTCCCAGAATTCCCTGGGAGTTGTGGGAGAGGAATTGTGGGAGTTGACGCCTACATAAATGGCCACCAAGCTTTTGGGCACCAGGGACTGGTTCTGTGAAAAAAGGTTTTTCTGTGGACCGGACGGGATGTGGCTTCACGTAGCACAGGGGTGTCCAAACTTGGGAACTTTAAGACTTATGGACTTCAACTCCCAGAATTCCCCAGCCAGCTGGCTGGGGAATTCTGGGAGTTGAAGTCCACAAGTCTTAAAGTTCCCAAGTTTGGACACCCCTGACGTAGCATCTCTCATGGATGGGGCTTCGTTTGTTTGTGTGGCCTGGTTTCTGGAATGTTGCAGCCTGGTGCCAGTCCATGGATCAGGGGTTGGGGATTGGGGACCCCTGGTCTACACATCTTCAGGTTGTCTAGGTTGAGGAACAGTACTGGCTAGAACAGATTCAAATGTTGTTTAACTTCCAGTGGTTAAACATTTAACTTCTGCTACCTTTGCAAGTGATTTGAAAGACCAAGGGGAAATAACCAGGTTCAAGAATTACTACGGTTACTACTGCCGCTACTGCTAAGTATGGTTTCTCGAACAGCCAGCCAGATGTTTAGACTAGATTTGGCATTTTTTATTCACCTATCAAATCCTTCTGAAGGACCTGGGATAGGCAAAAGTTGTTCTTCAATGAGGGTGTTACAGATATCGTCGCAGAGTGTAAGCGACTTCAAGTAAAGCCCTCTTTCGCAATTGACTGATGGGGATTTTGTCAATGCCCAACGGTATTCAAGGGGTTCTAATGGGAAATCTGGGAATGTTAAGGATCACTGAAAAGTAAACCCTACAAAACGAATAAAGGGAGGGAATGGGAATTTTGCAGTATCCTTCCCCTGGAATGGGGAGGGAATGGGAATTTTGCAGTATCCTTCCCCTGGAGTAGGAAGGGAATGGGAATTTTGCAGTATCCTTCCCCTGGAGTGGGGAGGGAATGGGAATTTTGCAGTATCCTTCCCCTGGAGTGGGGAGGGAATGGAAATTTTGCAGTATCCTTTCCCTGGAGTGGGGAGGGAATGGGAATTTTGCAGTATCCTTTCCCTGGAGTGGGGAGGGAATGGGAATTTTGCAGTATCCTTCCCCTGGAGTGGGAAGGGAATGGGAATTTTGCAGTATCCTTCCCCTGGAGTGGGGAGGGAATGGGAATTTTGCAGTATCCTTCCCCTTGAGTGGGGAGGGAATGGGAATTTTGCAGTATCCTTCCCCTGGAGTGGGGAGGGAATGGGAATTTTGCAGTATCCTTCCCCTGGAGTGGGGAGGGAATGGAAATTTTGCAGTATCCTTCCCCTGGAGTGGGGAGGGAATGGGAATTTTGCAGTATCCTTCCCCTGCCACGCCCACCAAGCCACACCCCACAGAACCAGTCGTAAAAAAATTTGAATTTTACCACCGTCCTATTCCACTCTTTCCCATTCCAGCTATCCTTTAACAGCACAAAGTTTTAATTTCAATTCGCTGAACTGAAGTGGGAAGCAGCTGAAGTGTGGGTTGAAAGAATGAGCAGAAACACTTTGGAGGACTGGATCTGATTCCCAGACCACAGATTTTGCACCAGAGCTCCGTTTAGCAATAGAAAAATGACAATTCCTGCATATGGTGTAGAGTTCACAAGTCTTACCCAAAATTTAACATGGCATTTCAATATGCCACAAATGTTTCATGCTTTTTTATTTTTTCTCTTGTACACTTTTTTTTTTTTTTTTACAAAATTAGTAGTGTGGATTAGGTATTCAGATGCCTACTCTTTGAAGCCAAGAACACCTGTTCTTTATTGTATATGGATGCAATTCTGATGATTGGAAAAATTGAAAAATAATTAGAACCCCTGGTAGAACAGTAACACGTTTCTTTAGCAAACTACGTTCCATGATCTTCTGCGCAAAGGTGATTTTAGGATATGCTGTCAATCAATCGGAACAGGGAAGGGACCTTGGAGGTCTTCTATTCCAACCCTCTGGCTCAATTGAGACAAATGACTGTCCAGCACACCAGCCAGCTGGCCTTTGGGTTTCTGCCACATGCATGTTTCCAGCACATGCATGCACACCAGCCAGCTGGTCTTTGGGTTTCTACCACATGCATGTTTCCAGTGCATGCATGCGCACCAGCCAGCTGGTCTTTGGGTTTCCCGGTGCGGTGCGCATACCCACAGAGAGGGCTCTGCGTGCCACCTCTGGCACGCCTGCCATCGGTTCGCCATCACAGCTCTAGATTAACCAAACTCAAATCCTGCTATCGTTCTTCATATGTTTTAGTCTCCAGGCCTTTAATCATCTAAGTGGCAGCTCAATTTCGCATTTGATTAACTGGTGAGGTTTTACACGACCCTGAGAACACTACGTGAAGCAACGATCTAAGCAGAACTGTCAGCTTTAAGGAAAATTCTTCAAAGAAATAACTAAACGCTCCATTCCTAGCCACTGCTTAGCTGAGGTTCTTGCAAATGCCAAGTTCTGGAAAGGCGTTTAAAGAAACGCGGGAGGAGTGCTGACTATGTTTTAAACTTGGAAGGCTTCGTTGCAGTTATGCTAGGGTGCAAACAAGTTTTTTTTTTAAAGACGACCCGAGGTCTTTTATTTATAACTCAGCGCTCTTTCTGTTTTAATGCTAAGATCACCTCATCTTCACCCACTTTTCTTATTTGGATATAGACAAAAGAATGAATGCAATATTGGACTAAGAACCAGGCAAGGTGCCAAAAAAATGCTAACCAGTACATTTGCATTTCCATAGCAACCCTTCACATGAAGGGATGTACAGAACGGTGAAGTTTTTAAAAATAACCCTGCACTCCGCCCAAATATGCATATACATATTTTGCTTTAAAAATATGAATTGACATGAGCAATCCTTCTTACCCTGTCCCACCATTGCTGATAGCCCAACCAAGAAGCCTCAGGACGACAAGGCGCCATCCGGATGAGGTCAGAATGGGAACCGTTCCATGAGTCTGAGAACGAATAGATGCTGTTGATTTTGACGGAGGGGTTGGTGCAGAGGTGGGATTATACCGGTTCGGGAACAGTTCGCCCCAACCGGTAGCGGAAATTGTGGGTGGCTCCACCTACCCACCCACTCGAGCTCCACGGCACCCCATTTAGGCCCTTTTTTTTGCCAAAGGCGCATGCATGGAAGGTCATGAACATGTGGGGAGGTCAGTGGTGGGTTCTGGATCCCAGCCTGGGGGCTCTCACATAGATGGATGAAGGGTGGCAGGAACTGGGCATGGCTGTTCTAGTGAACAGAAGGACCAGGGAGACATGATAGCAGTATCCCAATATTTGAGGGATTGCCACAGAGTGGAAGAGATCAAGCTATTTTCCAAAGCACCTGAAGGCCAGACAGGGAATCATGAATGGAAACTGAACAAGGAGAGATTCAACCTGGAAATAAGGAGAAAGTTTCTGACAGTGAGAACAATCCACCCGTGGAACAGAAGCTTCATCACTGGAGGCTTTCAAAAAGAGATTGGGATGCCATCTGTCAGAAATGGTGTAGGGTCTCCTGCTTGGATTGGGGGTTGGATAGATGACCTACAAGGTCCCTTCCAACTCTGTTAATCTGAATCTATCTAAGATGATCAAAGGCCTGGGGGCTGGCACATACGATGGATAAACAGTGGCAGGAACTGGGCATGGCTGGTCTAGTGAAGAGAAGGACCAGGGGAGACATGATGGCAGTGTCCCAACATTTGAGGGGTTGCCACAGAGAGGAGGGGGTCAAGCTATTTTCCAAAGCACCCAAAGGCCAGATGAGGAATAATGGATGGAAACTGACCAAGGAGAGATTCAACCTGGAAATAAGGAGAAATTTTCTGACAGTGAGAACAATCAACCCATGGAACAGAAGTTGCCTTCGGAAGTTGTGGGAGCTTCATCAATGGAGGCTTTCAAAAAGAGTCTGGACTGCCATTTGTCAGAAATGGTGTAGGGTCTCCTGCTTGGGCCGTGGGGGTTGGACTAGATGACCTATAAGGACCCTTCCAACTCTGTTAATCTGAAGACCCCGTCATCCGTTGGGCCAAAAGCGTGGAAGAAATACCAGCTCCAAGGCTGTTTCAGAGACAGGTAGGGTGAGATGAGGAGGGGTGGGGGAGCTACAAGCCTAAGAGGGAATGTTGTTCCGGTTGTGGGGAACACTGTCAGAGGAGATTGTCTCATGCCAGAGAATGAGTTACGTCTCAGGGCTTTGCCTGGAAAAAAAACTGTCAGCTTTTAATCAATGTCCCAGATCCCTGGTCAATTTCATGCAAAGCCAGACTGACAAGAAGCAGCCATGACTCATTTCTTTGAAAAAATATGTCTCTGCACCATCACAACCTCCACAACTTCGCCCTGCTTGCTGACTAGGAGTTACGTGAGTTGTAATGCCACCCGTTAACAAGGGCTGCAGGAGGCTTCCATAAGTGCCTCTTCTCCGGCCAAGACCTGCTCTGACCCAGCTTCCCAAACACTACAAACCTTCTGACGTTAACTCAAAGATTCCTTTATTTGGAGTGATGGCAGCCCTGGCAAAACGTTTCTTTCTCACCACAGGATAACAAGTCCACCCAGCTGGAAGATGAATAGTCTTTTATCCCCAGAGCTAGGGTTGGGTTTCGCTAGCAGACATGGCTCTTCCATCCCAAGGACCGTCCCACAGATTTCTACTGCTCTCCTCTCCTCTGCCACATCTATTCATTTCTGCCCCTGCCTTTTATCCCCAAACCTAGGGTGGGGCTTCACTAGCAGTGGTGGCTCTTCTGTCCCGAGGACCGGCCCGTAGATTTCTACTGCTCTCCTCTCCTCTGCCACATCTATTCATCTCTGTCCCCTGCCTTTTATCTCCAGAGCTAGGGTGGGGCTTCACTAGCAGCGGTGGCTCTTCCGTCCCAAGGACCAGCCCATAGATTTCCACTGCTCTCCTCTCCACTGCCTTCTGCACATCAGGCACGATTCCTCCCCTTCCTCAGCCACCTCCAGACCTGGGGGCTGTTGACTCTCCATCTGAGGGCTGGTGGATGGCCCAAGTGCCACCTCTGTCTGTCTCTGTCTCTGTCTCTGTCTGTCTGTCTCTCTTCTGACAGCTCCATTCCTTCCTCCCCCTCGGAACTCTCAGGTTGCCCTGATACTGACCCTGATTCCCAAACTCCTCCTCCTCTGATTTGGCTCCTGGAGGGGCCAGCAGCCGACAGACCACAACATGACCACCTAGCCCAGGAGTTCCCAAACCCCAATCCATGGACCGACACTGGTCCGTGGCATGCCAGAAACCAGTCCATGCAAACAAGTGGAAGCCCCATCCATGGGATGCAGGCAGTATGTGAAACCACGCCCCCTCCAGTCCATGGAAAAACCTCTCTCCATGGAACCAGTCCCCAGGGCCCAAAAGGTTGGGTCCCACTGACCTAGCTTAAGTCAGCCGAGGCCCCAAGAGCACAAGGCAGACATATTTCCAAGTTGTGAGGCTGCCTGTGGCCAAAAGGGAGAACATGCAGAGGCCTATTTATAATCCACAGGCAAGCCTCTAAGGGCTCTTCGTAGAGCAGAAGCATTAGCAGGAAAGCACCAGCCACACCTGAGACCCAAGAGAAAGATGGCGTGAGAGGGAAAAAGTCTGAACTACGAGCAAAGATCAGAATCAAGCCGTCCCTGGGAAAGATGCTTCTTTTTCTCTGCTCTTCTGCTCCCAGCAATACCGTGTTTCCCTGAAAATAAGACAGGGTCTTTTCTTTGACCCCTGAAATAAGCGCTTGGCCTTATTTTGGGGGAGGTATTATTATTTTTGAGGTGCAAGAGGCGGCGAGCGTTGTCACCTCATGGCTGCTGCTGTGTTGCAGTATTTTCAGGGAGGGCTTATTTTCAGGGGAGGGCTTATTTTAGCGCATGCGCTCAAAAGCCCGAGAAGGTCTTATTTTCATGGAAACAGGAGAAAAAAACTGCTTTCCTTACATATTTTAGGATGGGTGTAACTCTGAACAGCGTGGAGACCGGGAATAAATCATGTAAACATCAGATCAAAGAACCCACCAAGCTAGGCAGCTGTTATTTGAAGAGCAGAAGTATGTATGTATGTATGTATGTATGTGTTTGTTTGTTTGTTTGTTTGCTGGTTGGTTGGTGTGAGGTAATCGTCAATGTGGTACAGTTATGGGACTGAACTGGGAACAAGAAGTAAACGTTGTTTGAAGAGCACAACTATTTATGTTTGTATTTATGTTTGTATGTATGTATGTTTGTATGTATGTATGTTTGTATGTATGCATGCATGTATGTATGTATGTATGTATGTATGTATGTATGTATTTTGAGAGGATCTTCTGGTTGAGCATGGCACTCCCGGAGGAGGCTCAATGGCAAGGAGCTTCTCTGATCAGCTCCACAATTGATAGAGCTTTCAGTTAGGACAGGTAGAGGGAAAAGAATGCCATGCTAAGGAGGAGACTCTATGGTGGGGGAACTGAACTTCCGGTCAGCTCCAGAATTGAACAGGGCTTCCAGTTAGGACCTTTGTGGCTCCCGGTGTTTTCTTTTATGTGGGAAACGGGTCCAAATGGCTCTTTGAGTGTTTAAAGTTGCCCTGGGTTAAAAGTACCTATCTTGGTTACCAACCAGAAAAAAACCTTCTGAATGTCTCCAAAACACGACGGGCTCAAAATGTTCTCCATCACCTGAAGGTCTGAACGACAGAACGTTCAGGGACTCAGACCCATCAATATTGTTTTGCCCACTCAACATGTGTCACTGGAAAGAGGAACGTCGGTTCTTTCAAACGATAAACCCCTTGAGGAAGAAATTATGTCCTTCTTCCAATCCTGGAAAGTGACTCTACTCCAACTGCCAAAGGAAAATGTCACAAGGAAGTCATCCGGATTGTCAACCTGCCACGTTCCTTTGGCGCGGAATGCCGCTTTGGAGTATATCTCCTTTGGCTCCAAAGTGGGTTATTTTCCGGAGAATAGAACTGGCAGGAGGAAGGACGCATGTTGAGTAGCGTTCCAAACGAAGGGATGCATGGGAGCAGACTTACTTTGCACGCAAAAGATCCGTCCCGTCTTCCGGTGTCTCCAGTCCCAGGAGAAACAAAGGGATACAGGTAGTCCTCGACTTACAACGGTTCATTTAGGGACCCTTCAAAGTTGCAACGGCAGTGAAAAAAGGAACTTGTGACCAGTTTTCACACTTACGACCATGGCAGCGTTCCCCATGGTCACGTGATTAAAATTTGGCCGCTTGGCAACTGGCTCATGTTTACGATGGTTGCAGAGCCCTTTTGCAAGCTTCTGACCAGCAATGTCAACCGGGAAGCCAGATTCACTTAATGACCATGTTACTAACTTTAACCGCTGCAGCGAATCACAAGAAAGGCCGTAAAATGGGGCAAAACTCACTTAACAAATATCTCGCTTAGCAACAGATGTTTGGGGTCGTAAAATGAGGACCACCTGTATTAACTCATCAACCAGCTTTCTCCTTAATATCTCCACTACCTTTCCCTAAAAATGCAACATCACCAAGGCTTCACAAAGAGTAAAAGGCTCCACTCACTTTTTATGCATTAAGACTCTTTCTCCTCCAAATAAAGATAAAGGTAAAGGTTCCCTTCGCACATATGTGCTAGTCGTTCCCGACTCTAGAGGGCAGTGCCCAGCTCCGTTTCTAAGCCGAAGGGCAGCGCTGTCCGAAGACGTCTCTGTGGTCATGTAGCCGGCATGACTAAACGCCAAAGGCGCACAGAACGCTGTTCCCTTCTCACCAAAGGTGGTTCCTATTTTTCTACTTGCATTTTTACTTGCTTTCGAACTGCTAGGTTGGCAGAAGCTGGGACAAGTAACGGGAGCTCACTCCGTTATGTGGCGCTAGGGATCCGAACCGCCGAACTGCCAACCTTTCTGATCAACAAGCTCAGCGCCTTAGCCACTGAGCCACCCTGTCCCTCCCCTCTAAATACCTAAGCTAACTGCTTCTTGCCTTAGGTGAAGGCCAAAACCACTTGTCCTGCCACATTCAGCAATTTAATTATAGGCCAGATAATTTCAGGTTCAATAGCATTTCAACTATAGCAAGCTAACAACATTCCTTTTTCTCAAACCTTTAGCAAATCCAGACTCCTTGCAACCTAACCAAATAGCAATAGCACTTATGACTTATATGCTGCTTCATAGTGCTTTACAGCCCACTCTAAGTGGTTTACAGAGTCAGCCTCTTGTCCCAAACAATCTGGGTCCTCGTTTTACCCACCTTGGAAGAATGGAAGGCAGAGTCAGCCTTGAGCCAGTGAGAATCGAACTGCTGGCAGTCGGCAGAATTAGCCTGCAATAATGCATTCTAACCCCTGCACCACCATGGCTCTTTGCAAAAGGAGGCGTTAAGGGGGTACCCTTGCTTCATGTGTAACACGAGGACCCTCATTGAGTCAGGGGACATACAGGTAAACATTCAAAGTCACAGAAAGGGGATGAAAAGCCCATTCACACAGAAACCTCAAGGTGAAACCAAGCTTTTGGACTCCTACATTGGGCAAAAAAAAAACTTTTGCCTTTTGAACCAGTTCAAATCAAATCAAATCAAACCTTTCTTATCATCAAAAGTAACTCAAAACACAAGCAATATACAGATACGGCAAATTTCAACTGAGGAGACAGAAGGAAACTTTAACCTTATAAACTTACTCTGAAAAAAAAACAACAGCTCTGTATTGCTGTATTGCTAAAGCCTGCTCAGTTCTATTTCTAGCAATGAAATGAGATTTCCAAGACAGTTTGAAAATGAAAGCAAGTTAAAACTTTGTTTGTTTAGCTTCAGCAGAAATAGAAGCAAGCAATCCCATAGCTTCACAGTAGACCCAAGTCCTCCCAACACAAGACTTTCTTTGCTTAAGATGATGTTCACCTTCTTTGATTCTGAGTGGCGTTTAAAAATGTTCTTTTTAAATTAAATTTTATCTTATTTCTGTTGATTACTCTATTTGGCTGGAGTTCGGTGTGGCTTCAATCCTGCTCTTAAAGGTAAAGGTTGCCCTCGCACATCTGTGCTAGTTGTTCCCGACTCTAGGGGGCGCTGCTCATCTCTGTTTCAAAGCCGAAGAGCCAGGGCTGTCCAAAGACATCTCCGTGGTCATGTGGCCGGCATGACTAAATGTTGAAGGCGCATGGAATGCTGTTACCTTCCCATCAAAGGTGGTCCCTATTTTTCTACTTGCATTTTTTATGTGCTTTCAAACTGCTAGGTTGGCAGAAGCTGGGACAAGTAACGGGAGTTCACTCCATTACGCGGTGCTAGGGATTCGAACCGCCGAACTGCCGACCTTTCTGATCGACAAGCTCAGCATCTTAGCCACTGAGCCACCACTGATTGCTTACACACAAATAGCTCTAGCATCCAACTGTCCAACATGCAACAATTAGTTAATGTGCATTAACTAATTAAAGCACAGAGGGAACTGGAAAGAAATCCGTAGCTTCCAAGTTTCTTTTTAAATATTCAGAAGGATTATCCCTGTGTGTCATTTTACTTTGTCAGCTTGTCAAGGTGTGTGGGCAATGTGGCTTGTCTCAGGGACACATGTTAATAAAACCAGGAATTTTGTTTAAAGATTTACCAACCTGGAGTAAGATTATATTCATTAGTTTTCGTTTCAATATAATGTACTTGGATGGTGACGTACGCACATTAAACTTATCGTTAAAGTGTTTTGAGCTTTAGAGGTTACATGTCTGTCCCTGACTTACAGCAGTTCATTTAGTGAGTGTTCAAAGTTACAAGGGCACCGAAAAATGTGACTTATGACTGGTTTTCACAGTTATGACCTTTTCAGCATCCCCATGATCACACGATGAGAATTCAGACGCTCGCCTATCTGTTGGAAATGCAGCCAACAACACGGAACATACTACCATGTGTGGTGGATGTGAGCATCTGCGAAAAAATATTGGGGAAAAAAATAAAAGATTGGCTGGAGGAGATTACCAGAACTAAAACCGGAATTATTTCTGTTAGGAATTATAAAAGGAAATTATGAAAAAAAAAAAATTAAGATACTTAATTCTACCCATAATCACGGCAGCGAGAATTACATTCGCACAAAACTGGAAAAATAATGACACACCAACAGAAGAAAATGTAATTTAAAAAAAGAATTGGAATGTGCAGAGATGGATAGGCTCACGAAAGAATTAAAAGAGAAAGAAGAATCTGAATATTACTCCGTATGGGGTTTATGGTATAATTGGCTAGAGGAAAGGGGAAAAATGCATGCACATTTTTGACCAAAAAAGGGCCTGTTTTTGCGAAAAAATGGGCTGTTTTTGCTCGTTTTTGGGGGGCCCGCACCCCCGGGAGCACTCTGCAAGCCCCCCAAGGCTATTCGTGCCTTTCTTTTAAAAAAAGGGGGTGTCTTCGTGAAAAACGGGCCGTTTTGGGGAGGTTTGCAGAGTGCAAAAACTTTTTCCCCCCTTTTAGAAAGCTCTTTAACTGATTGATGAGAATTACATTGATCAAGTGCTGTGCCAGCAGCAACCAAGTCTTAGGTGCTGCAGATTGTCAGCTATTTCCAGGCCGCCAAACCACTACCAGTTCCAAACTGGTAGGAACCCAACACTGGATCTGTTATGCGCCAAAGTTGACAAATTTGCAAAGCTCATGCTTCTTCCCTTTCCCTTCCCAGATATTGACCAGGGAGACATCCTTCTTGGAAGCAGCTTTGTCTAACTCTCCCTTTTTTTGACCACTTACTCTGAGAGGTTGGAAGCATTTGTAAGGACAAAATGAGAAGCTGTGGGGAGTCTGGGAAGGGATGAAAGCAGAGGAGATATAAATAATCAAGGAATAAAAGGCGAGTCTGTCAGCGCTTATCTTAGGAAAGGCAACTTCGCTCAGGTGAGAAGAAAGCCGTGAAGAAGCCTTGCAGATTGTAAGGAAACCTCCACCTTAATGGACTTAACTATAAAAACAATCCCCTTTTATGACTCTAATTTTGGGGTAGGTTCAGGGCAACTGGATGGAGTTCAGCATTTACTGGCTGGATGCCCTTCCTGACACCACATGGAGTTCACAGCAGATGTTTTTTTCTTCGCGCCCAGGGAAAGAGAAACATCTGCTGCTACCTAGAATTGAACTCTCAACCTTCCGAACGGGAGGCGAATAGTTTCACCGCCAGGCCATCACGACGCTCTATGGACTTAACTATAAAGAAGGGTTGGAAATTTCTCTTAACAGGTTTTCAGCAAAAGTCATAAAAGAGGGCAAAACTCACTTAACACATATTTCACTTAGCAACAGACATTCGGGGCTCCATTGTGCTCGTAACTCGAGGACTACCAGCATTTAAAAACAAGGCTTTTTAAAACAAAATGAAAGAGAAAAAAACATCGTTTGTTTGAGATAGTCAAGAAGCAGACACGCTAAATGTTGCAGGAATGATTTTTATCATAGCAAGCTAAAACAACCAATTTTGAAATCCTGTTTGTGTGTCTCTCTGTCCCGCCTTATATTAAGCAAAATCGAAATGGGGCAATTCTGAGTTTCTTTCTCACCCATTTTTTCACTTGGGATTTGGTCGTTTTTTTTTTCAAAATCCCAAGTGTTGTGGCCCGCCAGTGGCCAGCAGAACTGGCAGCAGATGCAGACAGTGAGGAGGTTGGGGAGGAACATGGGCCAGTCCTGGAGTCTGGAGAAGGCTCTGTGTCAGAGGCAGAGGTGGAGGGGACCAGAGCCGTATGCCAGTTATCAGCTGCCTTCAGAGTCAGACATCAGTGAGGCAGAGGAACAGCTGGAGCCTGTTCCCAGTGTGCGCATGCGCAGAGTTGCCAGATGAAGGGAACAGCTAAAAAAAAGGGGGTCGACTTGGGAGGAAGGCCACAGGTGGACGATGAATGGCCCCTCCCAGAGGAAATAAAAGAGGAGCGAAAGGGGAGTGGAGTTTGCAGGAGACAATTAGTTGGCTTAATTGGTTCGTGACTCTCCGAGACTCCTTGCCAGGTTCTGCAGATATCGGCCTGGCAGCTCTCCAAGCCAGATAAGGTCTGTGACTGTAAATCCTCCCTCGAAAGACTTTGCTGGATGTGAATGAGCAGAATTCACCGTAAATCAATAAAAGGGTTTTTTGTTGGGACAAGGAGTTTGCTTCAGGCTTTTGGGAAGCCTCGGTCAGAATACCAAGGTCAGATTTGTATTCTTTCAGACAAGAAGAAAAATGATGCATTGCCATGATATGTTTTTACCACGTTTTTAATTGTGGGCAAAATGTTAGAAACTCAACTGTCCCAAATTCAGAACACCCTGTTCTTCATTGCGAAATTCCCGCTTTGCACCCAAAATGGGAACGCCACTTCAAGCTGGGGTGGTTTCACACCCGAAACCTTCGTTTGTTCGAACTGCTCTGCTTGTTTTGAGGCTAAGCGGGAGAAAATCTGATTGATTCTGCATCATTTTGCCTTTGAAAGCAGAGCTCTAGGAACCAGCGAAGCAACGAGAAATCCCAAGGGCTCCTTGAGCACCCCAATAACAAGGCATTCCACCAGCCATTAAAAAATCAAGACATCCCATTATCTGAACAGCCAATGACTTCCGCATCAAGGATCCATATTCAGGAGAGCAATATTTTGTTAGCCCTGAGAACCAATTCAGTACTCACACCAGTGGTGGGTTGCAGGTGGTACGCCCCGGTACGGGCGTACTGGAGCTTGCCCGGTGCACTAGATACCGTTCTGGTACAGTGCTCGAGAGGGCCCACACGCCCGAGCTCCTTACCTGTCCCTTAAGGCTTCCCCGCTTTTGCGCATAGTGCATGCAGCGCCTGTGCAACGCTCCGCTGAGCAGCTGGAGCATCGTGGAGGCTTGCAGAGGCTCACGGAGGTGGTAAGATGCATGCACACATCGCGCGCATCCATGTGGACACCGCCGGGCCCGTTCCAACCGGTTGGAACAGGATCCGGAATCCAGCACTAACTCACACAATCACATGCCTGCACTTGACAAAACAACCCAAACTGCAGCTGGCCAGTCATTTTTATTAGGTATAGTAATCAAGGTATATTTATTTTAGAAAACCTGCCATGAAACAGAAGAGGATTGCCACGCTCCTTAGTCTGATCCAAACGGAAGTGGCAGTGCGATCAAAGGGAATGCAAATATTTATCAGCTGCCCCTTCTTCGGTCTTTACCTTTATATTCTAGGAGCTCCGGGCAGAAATAGATTAGACTTGAGATCTCAGCTCTAAAACCCCTAGAGAGCAGGCATTACGCATTGCACACTGAGTCATGGATTTTGATAAACAAACCACAATACCTGGATTCATGCAACACCTCAAACCACAGCTCAGCAAACGAAACGGGTTCGGTGACTGGCAAAAGTTCACCAATGAGTCAGGGGGTTGAACCAGCTTCTCCCCACTCTTAGTTCAACACAACTTTAATGACCTAGTGCATGGTCCAGCAATCTTAAAACACTCAAAAGGGCCACAAAGGTTCTAACTGGAAGCCCCCCGTTCAATTCTGGAGACAACCGTAAGTCCAGTTTCCCCAACATAGAGTCTCCTCCTAGCGCGGCGTCCTTTGTCCTCTGCCTGTCCTAACTGACAGCCTATCAATTGTGGAGCTGGCTGGAAAACCCACCCCTTGCCATAGAGTCTCCTTCTGGCGTGCCATGCTTCCCTCCCCCTCCAAAAAACCCCAGAAGCGCCTCTCAAAATTGTGTTGGCGACTGGCGACAAGGAGCTGCAGCAGAGGGATGAAAGAGCCACATGCGGCTCTAGTGCCATGATGGCGAACCTATGGCACATGTGGCAGAGGTGGCACGCAGCGCCTTCTCTGTGGGCACACGAGTCGTCGCCCCAGCTCAGCTCCACCGTGTGCGTGCGCATATCTCCTGCTGGCTAGCTGGTCTTCAGGTCTCTGCCGCGCATGCACAGGGTGCATGCAGGGTGGCTGGGCATATACATGCGCAGGGGGATGGGGCGCTTGCAGGGGGTTGCATGTGCAGGGGCGGGGGGCAGAGGGCATGCGCAGGGGCCAAGCACACATTGAATTTTGAGGGTTCAGGCACATGTGCGTGCATATGCTTTGGGCACTCAGTCCGGAAAAGGTTTACCATCCCTGGCCGAGCGATTCCCAGTTCATCGCTTTAAAACTTCCTTAAACCCTTGTTTGTAGCAAGAAGAGGCATTAAGATCTGAGAAGTGCCCATCCAAATATAAATTGCCTGGGATATAATTCCTACAAACGTAATTGCTACTCTGACACACCTGGCTAAATTCATATATATGTACTTGTACATGTATGGAGACACACACACACTTTTGCAAGCTACCATGAAAAGTTTGGGGACCGCATTGCTTAGATTGGGGGGGGGGGGGAAGAGCCAGTTGGGAAGTGAAGAGTCCTAAAGAGAATTCTAAAGAGAACTAACGCTTCTAATGTTTTGATCGCTGCGCTTTTATGCCATTGTAAGCTACCCAGAATCATTTTGGATGTAGGGAAGCAGATGGCACACAATTTTAATTAATAAATAAACTCGAGGGTGACAGTCTGCCGTTAAGTTTTCGTCCAGCACGATGCATAGCTCATTCGTATGCCTGTTGATTTGGAAAGAAATTGGATTGCATCCCGGGGCTACTGCAAGTCAAGTGCAGCCTTTAACAAGCTGGCATTCTTAAAAGACATGAGGACACGCGCAAGTTCTGAGAACCCCTAGCCAGCTTTGCAAGTCCTGGCTTGCCATAACCGGAACTGGCAGCCTAATCCCACAAATTTGCTAGGATTGGTAAACAAATACCGTTAACGACAGAGAGCTGCGGTGCTAATTTGGAATTCTGCAGAAAGACATTGCCTCAAAGGAGATGCCAATACTTTCCTGGGTAGGGGAATTACAAAAAGGAAGGATTCAGTCATCAACCTCGCCTGGACAGAGAGTTAGTAAGGACTCCCCAAAAATCTCCTCCTATTTAAAACTCACAGGGTGAATTCAGACCAGCGATGGTGTCTTAGCCTAATCTATTTTACAAAGATGCTGTGGGAATAGTATATCGGTAAAGGTAAAGGTTTTCCTCGCACATATGTGCTAGTCGCTCCCGACTCTAGGAGGCGGTGCTGATCTCTGTTTCAAAGCCGAAGAGCCAGCGCTGTCCGAAGACGTCTCCGTGGTCGTGTGGCCAGTATGACTAAATGCGAAGGCGCACAAAACACTGTGACCAAAGGTGGTTCCTATTTTTCTACTTGCATTTTTACATGCTTTCGGCCTGCTAGGTTGGCAAAAGCTGGGACAAGGAACGGGAGCTCACTCCATTATGCAGCGCTGGGGATTCGAACTGCCAACCTTTCTGATCGACAAGCTAAAGGACTTAGCCACTGAGCCACTGCGTCCCAGGGAAGAAAGAGGAAGAATCATATACCCTCAATGCATCGATGCATATTTTAATGAGAGATTCCAGACTACGCCCGCTATCCCTATTTCACCCGGTAACTACTCAATTTGCCCTCTTCCACCCCCCCTCCCACTGTTATTTAAAAGATGCCCACCTGGGCTTCAGCACTGCATACACCCAGCAGATTTGAGCAATGCTTTGACTGCTGACTTATCTGTGGTGCAACTAAAGGGATTCAATCGGATGATGCCTGTAATGTGCGGGTGTGGGAGAGATCCCACCCTTTCGATGAGAGCCCTTTTCTCCGCCCTTCTTTCAGCTGTAAGGGAAGCACCTGTCTTCTTCACAGCTCTTCCCAAGCCCTCAGCATTTTAAAAAAAAAACCTGATTGAAGTAAGCCTTGTTTTAACTCTGGATAAAGGTAAAGGTTCCCCTCGCACAGATGTGCTAGTCATTCCCAACTCTAGGGGGCGCTGCTCACCTCCATTTCAAAGCCGAAGAGCCAGCGCCGTCAGATGTCTCCGTGGTCATGTGGCCGGCATGACTCAACGCCGAAGGTGTACGGAACGCTGTTCCCTTCCCACCGAAGGTGGTCCCCATTTTTCCACTTGGATTTTTTACGTGCTTTCGAACTGCTAGGTTGGCAGAAGCTGGGACAAGTAACGGGAGCTCACTCCGTTACACAGCACTAGGGATTCGAACCGTCGAACTGCCAACCTTTCTGATTGGCAAGCTCAGCACCTTAGCCACTTGAGCCACACTTCCCACTGTTTTGACCCTAGAAGGTTGAAATCTGCCGGAGGAGGGCAAGGGGGGCATGCAGCTCCAGAGCCCAAGCCCTGAAGTCTGGTTGGCACGCTTGCCACCACAAGGGTGCTCCTGCACAAGGTTCACAGCCTTGGAGAGCTTGCCTTGGCAGAGCTGCCTCCTCCCCGGCAGCTGGCAACAGGAATAACCATCTTTTCTAAAGTTTCTCCATTGCTAACCGTGGCTTGCCACCCACACCCCACCCCCTCCTCAAAACCTCACTTCTTCCGGAGAATGTTTCAGCACCAGGGACCGTCAGCCAGAGAAAACCCGCGCCCTCCTCCCTCCAGATGTCGATGACCTTCAAGCCCCAGCATCTCTTCCGGGAGTTACCAGCCAGGGTGGTACAACATCTGGAGGGCCGCCGCCGCTGCTTTGCCCGCCCACCCGTCTCCAGGGAATCGGGCTCGGCTCCTCCGGCGGCAACCCCAGAAAGGCGCTCTTGGAACCGAACGGAAGGGACGGTGTACTTTTCAGGGCGGGATGATGGGAGTTGTAGTGGGTGGAAGGAATTTGGAAAGCCAGGGCTGGGGAGCTCCGCTGGCTGAGAGCCACGGGAACAGCGGTGAAAGCGGTCTAAGGGAAAGATGGTCAGGGGAGCACCAGGGGTCTCCAGTTGGGGAAGACAGCCTCCGGCCAACTCCGACGGAACTCCCCCCGGAGGATGGGGCAATCGGGAGGGTACCCCCGCCGCCCAGCCTTGAGGCACCCATTCCCGGGTCTGCGCCCCAAGCCGGGCGCCCGAGGAAGCGCGCAACCCAGCGATTCCCTTCCGACGCGCTCCGACTCAGACTCACCCCATCTCCCGGCACTTGTCTCCGGCCCCGAAGCTGGGCGGCGAGAGAGCACTGGCCGGCGGGGTCTCCTCGCCCCCTCGCTCGCCGGCGCCCAGCGCCGGGCGCGTCCCGACCTCGCACATCCAGCTGTCCGAAGAGCGCGCGTCCTTTCCGCTGGGGACCCGGGCTCGCCAAGGAGGCGCCCCGCCGGCCTGGCTGGACTCTGCCCGCTCGAACCCACCCCGGAGCGCCTGCGGGGGTCGCCTGCGGGGAGCCCCCCGCGCCGTCGGGAAGGGCCGGCTGGGCGAGGGGAAAGCAGGCAGGCAGGCAGCGGCTCCAGCGGCGATTCCTACCTGCTTCGCCCGCAGCCGCCTCCCACTCGCGGGGCGGAGAGAAGCCGGCAGCACGCGGCGGGCAGGCGGAGTCAGGGGCGGGCAGGCCACGCCGGGTACCACCGCCCAGCCGGGCGCTCTGGCTGCGCTCGATCCTGAACCGCCACCCGGCCGCGCAGCTGTTTGGCAAGTTCCCTGCTGCGTGGGATTGGGAGGGTTTCTTCCTTCCCCGGGCGTTGCGCAAGGGCAGAATCGGAGAAGGGTTTCCTTCGGGGTGGGCAGGAAAACGCTGTTGGGGGCTAATTATATAAGAATCCATCCGATTTGTAGGCTGAATGTTTCACAGTGAGTGAGAGATGCATTTTCCTCTCTTTCTCTGTCCTCATCTGCTCCCGCGCAGTGGGTGTTTTTTTTATGCATCTTGAAAGCAACATCTTTAAAAGGTGAAGTTTCCCCTCCCACGTATGTGCTAGTCGTTCCGTACTCTAGGGGGCAGTGCTCATCTCCGGAGAGCCTGCGCTGTCCGAAGACGTCTCCGTGGTCTACCTGTACCTGTAGGAGAGAATATTGGTAGCTCAGGGTTGAAGTGAGCTTGGTTGTTGGCTTGCAGAAGTCTCATGACCCAGCTGGGTAACATCATTTTAAATCAATCCCACCTGCATTGTGGTTTAACAGTTTTGAGTGACCCCCGCCCCCAAAGAGTCCTTAATGGCCTCAAACCCCTTTTAATCATTCTTGTAGGAGCTTAAAGGAACAGAGGCCCCTGCCAAGATTCCTCATCTTTCTTCCCAGAGGCTAATAGAAAGAGCTAGATTATATTTACATTAGTTACATGAGATTAATATTTAGTCTGCAAAATGTTCTCTAGTTGGCATTTGCCACCAGCAAGAATGGCAAAAATGTTCCCAAACGTATCACCAGAGTGTTGGAAATGTAAACAGGCACAGAGGTCCTATTATCATTTGTGATAGACCTGTCCATCGGCGAATAAATATTGGCCAAAGATTAAAAGGTGGTTGGAAGAGATGATAGCACAATCAACAGACCTAAAACCAGAGTTATTCTTAGGTATACTACCGGGGAAATACAATAAAAGAATGATAGATCTAAGGTTACACGTAATCACAGCAGCTAGAATTACGTATGCACAAAATTGGAAAAAAGGAAGTACACCTACAGATGAAATGGAAATAAAGAAAATATTAGAAAGTGCTGAAATGGACAGGTGAACAATGGAATGGAATGATAAAGGAGAAACAGAATATTACTCAATATGGGACTTATAGTATAAATGGCTAAATAAAAGGTGCAGAGATTAGAAAATCAGCCATGAAAGAAGATTAACAAATTAGAAAGAAATGCAGGCATAAAAAAATATATAAGAATATATATTGTAAGTAATAGTATTATCAGATTGGATGCATTGATCGATTCAAATGTATAGAGCAGTGATGGCGAACCTTTTTTGGCTTGCATGCCACAAGTAGGGGGAGCGCAGGGGGGTGGAGTGCGGGCGTGCCACACCCATAATGCAACGCACGACACCCCCCCCAGTGCGCATGCGCGCAAAACGCGCGACACCCCCATTTTACATGGTTTTTTTGCCCTCCCCAGGCTCCAGGGGCTTTATAGGAGCCTGGGGAGGGCGAAAAGAGCCTCCCCCGACCCCCCGGAGGCCCTCCGGAGGCTTCAGGGACTGTCCAGAGGCTTCCCTGAAGCCTTCGGAGCGCTTAAAACCACCCTCCGAGCAAACCGGAAGTGACTTATACTGTAGAGTAATAAAGGTATAGAGTGTTATGGCACAACTATGGAAATAATAGACATAACTCTGTTGTATAATATCATTATTTTGAAAAGAGATTATACTAACTATACGATTAAGAGAATAACGGTTACAATTAGGGTGTGTAACACTATGCATGTATTTTAAAAGGACTTGATACAACCAGTAGAGTGTTGTTGCAAAATTGAAATTGTGATGTAGAATAAATGGAAAATGTACAATAAAAACATGTATACATAAACAAAGAAGCAGTTAGATTCAAATGATGGAAATGGGGGAGCTGGTTTGCTCCTTTGAGAAACCTTAGGAAGAACTGGGGATCCAGTGAGGAATATATGGACTGGGAGACCTGAAGCTCTAAGTCAGGGGTGTCAAACTCAAGGCCCAAGGATGCCTAGGTATGGCCGACGGGTCACCCTGGAAACAGTGAAGGACCAGCCCATGGTGACTCTGGTCACTGGTGTATTAACTATTGTAGGAAGTTAAAACCCAACCCTCTCCTAGAAGAATGAAATATCCTAGGAAATATTGAAAAGGCAGAATATTATATTTCCCTGGATGTGAAAAGGGAGAAACAAGTTTTAAAGACAGAGTAGCTCCTTGCAGCTTCCTGCCCATCCCTCTTTGTCAATGGGCCATTAAGATGCCCAAGACAGACTATTCTACATAATAAAGAGTTCTCCCCTTCAGCTCCATGATGGGATTAAGGCATGATAGTATTAGCCCTTTACCCAACTCACCACATGGCATCTGAGAACTCAACCAAACTTGAGACTCAAAAACACATCCTAGAGAGTTGACCCCGCATGACCCCAGGGGAGTCTGACAACCAATCAGAATACGTTTCTTACACAGGAACAGGAAACAGAGAGGTGGGGCTGAACAGATTATAAAAAGCCCAGCAAGCCCCTTCCTCGCGCTCTCTCTTCTTCTTCACCCAACATTGAAGCATGTGATCACCTTTTCTGTCCAGAACTCAAGCCATGTGGTCCTGCCCATTGTTAAAACCGTCTTTCCAAGCATCCTCCATGTCTCCAGTGTCTTTTTCCCCACTTGGAGCCGAACCCAGAAGGACATTTCTTCCAACACCATTAAGCAGACTAAGCCCGTGCTTAGGGCACCAAGAAAAAAACAAAACCAATGAAGATTTGTACAGTATGCACCAAGATTCGTCATTGCTTAGGACACCAGTAAACCTGAATCCGCCACGGCCTCTGGGCAACGAAAACAGAGCTCGGGGGAAGCCCACTCCGTTTTCATCCGCGATGGCCTTGTCCAGCCCTCTGCCAGTGAAAATGGAACCCGGGCAGGCCACACATGGCCTCCCTGAGCTCCGTTTTTGCTAGCAGATGGAGCCTCATTGAGTGAAGTTGAGCTGGCCATGCTCTGCCACGCCACTTGGCCACGCCCCCCAGCCACACATCCCCAGCCATGGCCCCTCCGTTCCCCTTCCCCCCCCCCCCCGAGGTCAAACACAGCCCTGACGCTTCCCTTCATGAAATCAAGTTTGACACCCACCCACCCCGCCCAAGGTCATTCAACCAGCAGCCTGCGTGGACAATGAAAGTAGCAGAGCGTGGAGGATCTTGTTTAGGTCCGGAAGCTAAGCAGGATTGGGCTTGATTAGAATTTGGATGGGAGATTGCCAGGCTGCTAAAGGCTAGAGTGGAAAGCCAACAAAAACAAGTACATCTGAGAATTTCTAAAGCATATCCACGTTGCTGCCAAGAAAACTGCACTGACTTGTTGGGGAGGTCAGCAGGAATTCAGCTTGACTCGAAGGAGACTTTAAAGAGGTATTCGAGAAAAATATCATCTTATTTTTTTAAACCTGTTTCCCCCCCCCTCCCCTTGGTGGAATTCTAAACAACCACCCTTGTACATTCCTGGCACTCCAGAACTTCTTACTCATCAGACGTTGGGTGCAGCAACAGCACTTGGGTGCACAAAAGCAACTTTCAAAAGAGAAACATATTTTTCAGCCAATCACGTCTTTCTAAGTAAGATTGCTTTAAATTCAATTTTCGGTAAGGAACCGGTTGCAATCAAAAAAGAATCTCTCGTGGCGACACGCAAGCAAAATCAATACAAAATCACGTTGCAGTAAAACAATAAACCAGGCTGCAGTTAAAGGCAGCAGCTGCAGAAAGAAAATTTAGAAATGCCACAGCCGTATAAAGCTATTTGGAATTTGACGTCTCGGAAGAAAAAAGGGTGAGGCCAAATTATTTCTGCCCAGGAGGAAACTATAATCTACCAGACCAACATGCATTAAGCCCGTGATGGCGAAACTATGCCATGCGTGCCAGAGGTGGCGTGCAGAGCCCTCTCTGTGGGCATTGGCGCCGTCGCCAGCTGCTCTTCTGGTTTCCAGTGTGTTAGTCTTTGCGCATGCTGGAGAGCCGGAAATCCGAAGACCAGCTGGCCAGTGTGAATGCATGGGCCAGACACCTAGTGCTCGGGTATCCAGTGCTCCAGTGCATGCAAAGACCAGCATGCCAGAAACATGAATACCAGGTGGCAGGTGAGCACATGCGCACCAGCCACCTGGTCTTCGGGTTTCCAGCAGTCCGGCGTGCGCAAGTGCACAAATGCACATTCTGGTTTGGGCACTCGGTGGCGAAAAGGTTCACCACCACTGCCTTAGGCTCAATCAGTGTTTCTCGACCTCAAGAATTTTAATCTACGTGGACCCGCCACTCCCAGAATTCCCCAGCCAGCATAGTTAAACCATACGGTGCTTTCAATATGATGCAAACACAACCGGTGTAAAATGTTAGAGCTAGTTCGCTTGAAAAGCCCGTGACCTTTATATCCGAGATTAATTTATGCAGGGCCTCAAGTGGCAAAATTTCAGAGTACAGGAAGAGTCGCTGGGATTAAATTTTTTGAAGAATGCAGGGTATCTGGTGGGACAGATACTAGTTCAGAAGCAAACTTTAAACGTTGAATCCTGAAAGAATTATTTCAAGATTTCTCTCGTCGTTATGCCGGGACAAAGGCTGAGTTTACGCGTGATGCTAAGTCCCGATTGGACATGTTCCATGTTGGAAGTATGTTGCAATGTGAACCCAACAGAACCACTTCCACATGATCTGCCCCCCCCCCCCCGTAGAATACTGAGGATCCGGTGGCAGGACAATTCAATTCAATTCAATTTATTAGATTTCTAGACAAGGGGCCAGGCACAGAAGTATTCTCCAGAGCAGGTCTGCCATCAGTTCACACCCTGCTGATGAAAGCCCAGACACGCTGGGCAGGGCCATGTTGCAAGGATGCCAGTCTCAGGGTTCCAAATAGCATCCAAAAGTAAATCAGAGTCCAAGGCAAAGTATTGCTCGAAGTTCCAATGTATGAAGAGAGCCATGTTGGCACGTTTGGGAAAACCCGAATCTGAAAGCTTCCCGGTTTTCCCCACCTAGTTGAATGTTCAAGATGTTGCCCCCGTACCCACAAGTCCATCCCATGGTCCAATCTTCCACTGACATGCTGGCAGTTCCACCCATCCAGTTCCGGTCAAGTACAGAGGTGCAAAGACAAGGGATGACCTTGGCTTTCTAGAAAGAAGTTTGTCATGGCTACATATCATCTAACTATGTACAATTGTCCCTGTCCCCCCCCCCCATTTTCCCACAATAGAAAATGCATAGTAGAATAATAGAAAGTGTGGCAGGCCAAAGATCCAAAAGGAAAGATGGCTGCAGGCCTGACAGCCAGACCTTTGCATCCTCAAGCAGCTCCTCTATGGTGAGCTGCTTCAAGGAAAGTGATGGCACGGGAGGCAAAGGAAGGGGTACAAAGATACGCTGAAAGCCTCTCTCCAGTCCCTGAAGAGAAATCGTCACCCCCTCCTGGGAAAGCCTGGTACAAGACTGATCGACACGGCGCACGCTGATCAAACAAGGCTGCCAGACATCGGAGGACAGAAGGACCACGGTGGCACAAGAGAAGCGTGCACTCCGCAAAGCGAGAGCTGCTCACAGTGCAATTTAAAAGTGAAATTCTATCCCAGGCATGATATCACGGTCCACCTCAGGGAAGTTCAGCCGTGTTTCATATCACCGGTGCCACCGATGGAATTACATCCCCTCCTCTGGTTATCAAACCCTTCAGACGTTTCAAGCCTTACTGTGAAGCGCAGTCTGGAACCGAAATATCTAGTTAAAACCGCGAAAAGCATCCAAGGCAACCGATTCTACACTTGGGACAATTGTACAGGGAGACCTCGATGTATGACCACAATCGAGCACCAATGCTTAACTTAACTTTATCTTAACTTTATTCAATTTCTAGACTGCCCCCCTCTCAAAGAGACTCGGGGCGGTGTACAGTCATATTAAAAATTGAACAACAAATATACATGGTATAAATACAAAATCCATAAATTAAATATAGGACTGGAGGAGGTAGTAATGATTCACTGTACAATTTAGTTAAGTTAGATTAAAATTGTAAAAATTATAAAAACATTTACCCTAAAAACTATCCCCAATAAAATATCCGCCAGGAGGTAGGAGTAGAACTATAAGTGGGCCAGGCCGGCTAATCGGAACAGGTGAGTCTTAAGTTTTTGTCGGAAGGAGCGGAAGTCGGTAGTGGTTCTAATCTCGGGGGGGGGGGGGGGGGAGGCCATTCCAGAGGGTTGGGCCCATCACAGAGAAGGCTCTACTCCTAGGCGCCGCCCGTTGGCATTGCTTGGTGGACGGCACCCGGAGGAGTCCCTCCCTGTGAGAGCAAATTGGTCACAGGGATGTATGTGGTAGGATGCGATCCCGCAGCTTCTGTTCTTAGGTAAAGGTTCCCCTCGCACATGCGTGCTAGTCATTCCCAACTCTAGGAGGTGCTGCTCATCTCCGTTTCAAAGCCAAAGAGCCAGCGCTGTCCGAAGACGTCTCCGTGGTCATGTGGCCGGCATGACTAAATGCCGACGGCGTACCGAACGCTGTTACCTTCCCACCAAAAGTGGTCCCTATTTTCTACTTGCATTTTTACCTGCTTTTGAACTGCTTTTGGTAGGAGTCATATTATAAGCCAAGATGCAAACAAGGAGATCATATTATAATTTAGCTGTTCCACACAGGAAGATATTCTTTAAGAGGCCTTCGGATTTCTCGAGCCTCTGTATTATCCAGAATGTTTTGATCGACAAAACAACAAACAGCAGAAAAACAAACTAGAATATATAAAGGAAAAACAACACTCTGCAATTTTGGAAGAAGCCAGCCTCATTTCCAAGCTAATGAAATAACAAAATCATTTCATTCTGCAAAGTACTTTTTTTTTCCCCTTCACATACGCCTGTAATTTGGGTGTTTTGAAATCTCAGCCTCTTGTCACTCAAATCCCCAAGCCTGAGAAAAATTGCAGACATCTGCTTAAAATATCCGTCTCTGTGTCATCAGAGATTCATAATCCAAATTCATGTAATGAACAGACGCCTATATTTCAAACCAACTAGACAGTTTAACGTTTTAATGCTTCCTTTTTTCCCCAATTCCAGTGGACATCATCCGGCACGCGGGCGAAGCCTGGGCACCGCAAATTGAAATGCTGCAATTAATTTTTAACACCGATTCATTAATTATCTTTTACGTCGCGGCCCTGAGCATGTGTCTGAGGGTGACGTATGTTATCCATGACCGTCATAAATCTATAAAGACCACATAATAAAAACAAAGCAGAAAAAAAAAAAAACCAGACTCCAGAAGAATGATGAACCTAGAGATGTCCAAAGACAAAACGCACCCCAGATCAAATGCTTGGAACAACAACAACAGATCTTTCATGCTTTCCAAAACAGTCACGCAGGGTCAGAGCTAACTAAAACCTGGAGCTGATGTTATTCCAGACCATGAGAAAAGGGAGAGAGAACGTCCTAGTTCCTGAGTTCTTCCAGATGACATCACCAAACCAGCAAGTCCCAAAGTTTGATCTTGGATCCTACTGGATCAAAACTTTGATCCGGTTGGATCAAAACTTTGATCCGGTTGGATCAAGACTTTGATCCGGTTGGATCAAGACTTTGATCTGGTTGGATGGGTTGATGCCATTGGAGGTAGATTGCCTTGTAAGACAAGTAACGTGACCCTGAGCCATGAAGGTGTTGTGGCCTGCTATCAGCCAGCAGAGCTGGCAGCTTATTCAGACAGTGAGGAGGTTGGGGAGGAACATGGGCCAGTCCTGGAGTCTGGGGAAGGCTCTGATGAGGGCTCTGCGTCGGAGGCAGAGAGGGGGCCACAGCTGTATGCCAGTTATCAGCTGCCTTCAGAGTCAGACATCAGTGAGGCAGACAAACAGCTGGAGCCTATTCCCAGTGTGCGCATGTGCAGAGATGCCAGATGAAGGGAACAGCTAAAGAACAGGGGTTGACTTGGGAGTAAGGCCACATGTGGGCAATGAATGGTCCCTCCCAGAGGAAATAAAAGAGCCGCGAAAGGGGAGTGGAATTTGCAGGAGACAATTAGTTTGCTTAATTGGTGTGTGACTCTCCAAGACTCAGAGAGCTGAGATATCCGCCTGTCAGCTCTCCAAGCCAGATAAGGTCTGTGACTGTAAATCCTCCCTTGGAAGACTTTGCTGGATGTGAATGAGCAGAATTCACAATAAAATAATAAAAGGGTTTTTGTCGGGACCAGGAGTTCACTTCATGCTCTCGGTCAGAACAGAAGGGCTTCGTAGTTCCAAGAAAAAGACCTCAAATTGTACCCCGAAACGCATTGATATAGCTTGCAAGTAACATTATGTGGCTGTACCTTGGTATTTCAGCATAACATATGTCTGTGTATGTAATTGCATGCACTGTTGCATTCTGGAACAGCTGGAGTTTTGGAGTGGCTGCCAAGGGGAGTCCCCTGTAAAGAGCACTGCAGTAATCCAAGCCCAAGGTGACTATGACATGAGTAGACTATATGCAAGAGGCAATTGCTGAAATTACTTCTTCAAGAACTAGGAAATGCACAGTTAGGCTTCCATGTCTACATAGAATAGAATAGTATTACAAAGTTGGAAGGGACCTTGGAGGTCTTCTAGTCCAACCCCCTGCTCAAGCATAACATTCCAGACAATTGGCTATCCAGGTTCATATATAAGGATTATATTATGTCTATCTTGTATGTGAAGGGACACAGTGGCTCAGTGGCTAAGACACTGAGCTTGCCAATCAGAAAGGTTGACAGTTCGAAATCCCTAGCACCATGTAACAGAGCGAGCTCCCGTTACTTGTCCCAGCTTCTGCCAATCTAGCGGTTCAAAAGCATGTAAAAATGCAAGTAGAAAAATAGGAACCACCTTTGGTGGGAAAGTTAATAGTGCTTTGTGCACCTTTGGCATTTATTCATGCCGGCCACATGACCATGGAGACGTCTTCGGACAGCGCTGCCTCTTTGACTTAGAAACGGAGATGAGCACCGCCCCCTAGAGTCGGGAACGACTAGCATGCTTGCACAGGGGAATATTTACCTTTTATCTTGTATGCCTTGTGTTCCCCCCATCTCTCTCTACAATTCTCTCCCACACACTCCCTCTCTCTCTCACACACACACACATACACACACAGCCATTGTCTGTTTTATTTTATTTTTTCAATTGGGTTGAGGATTAGTTACTTCGATTTTTGTTCACCCAGTAGGAAAGTAATGTTCACCCAACTCTTTAAATACGTCCAAGTCCATCTGCTATATACTTGGCTCAGCTTTCCCGTTGCCTTGTCCATCTGTTTTAAGTGTACTTCCAAAATGCCTCGTGACTTTTCCCCTTATGCACACAGTCAACATCAGTTACCTTCAACCTGTCATTTTCCAGATATGTCTGGACAGTTAACGCTGAGAAATTATTGTTCCAAAATATGGAAAGGACATCACATTAAAGACAATTGTTTTTGATTGGGGGGGAGGGATTGCATGGATTTGGCTCATGTATTTCCAGGTCCAGAATGTGATTCTAGATGGATTTTTTTTCCCTATCCTGCCTTTATTATTATTTTTATAAATAATGCAAGCTGGCGAACGTATCTAAAACAACTTCCTCATCCCATCCCATCATATCTAGCTGTGATGGCCTAGCGATGCCATAGTTCGTATGATTTACTTTTTATATTGAGTGCGATTCTCAGGCCGAGCCTTACGTACCCGTTGACACTATGCTTCTTTTAAATGTGATGTTCAAATCTTAACTGACTATTAAATAACCCCTTTTTTCCCCCAGGAATGCAAGAAAAAGAGTGAGAAAAGCTTCTGTTTGCAGCACATTTACTAGAATCTGATGAGGATGTGTGTGTGTGTGTGTGTGTGTGTTGTTATTATTTTTAAGAAGAAATTGAACAAATCAGTAGTAATATGAGAAATTTTCCTAGGAAACGTAGATAGGGAAAATAGTATACTGATGGGCTAAGAATCCGTTTTGCTCTCCGAATTCATGGGGACATAACCCCAACCCTAAGTGGGTTTCCCCCCATGGGATTTTCCCATGTATTTTACCGGGCAAGCTCAAAAAGTCAGCACCCTCCTATGCATACTGATAATGCTATGAAGCCATTGGTTACATCTTTTATAGTATTTCTATAGCAAGAATCACACAACAACAACAACAACAATAATGGCATCCTTTGCTTAGCAGAACATCCCCTGAATATTCTACTTTAACTTTGGGTCCTGAGCCCACATTCTGAAATCAAACATATTATTACATTCATTATACTTAAACCTTGAACGAGGGCTTGGACCTTCAGATGTAAATCCTCTCTTATAGTGAAGCATTCATGTTTCACAATCCTCTCTTATAGTGAAGCATCCATGTTCTACACTGGAAAAAAAACCTACAATGTCGGAACAAGATCCGTGGAATTAGCATCCAGAGAGCAGATGTATAGGCACCCAACTCGTAGACTGAAATCTTTCCTTCTAATGGTACGATGCTATATATTTTTCACCGTATCGTTCACTAAAACAAGGGATCAACGGACACATACAATGCATGCAAAGACTCTGACAGCAATCATGTTAGAAAGACAGGCAGGAGACCAGTACATAACATCCATGAACTCGTAACAAACCAGCAGAAGACATGTTGTGACATTTCTAAAGTTCACAACATGGTCTCAACCATAGTTTCAGTTGAGGAAGTGTGAGCATTCTAGACCAGGGGTCAGCAACTTTAAAACACTCAAAGAGCCACAAAGGTCCTAACTGGAAACCCCCTGTTCAATTCTGGACCGGAAGTCTGGTTTCCCCACCACAGAGTCTCCTAGCATGGCGTCCTTTTTCCCCTACCTGTCCTAACCAAAAGCCCTATTAATTGTGGAGCCAACGGGCAACAGGGAGCTGCAGCAGAGGGATGAAAAAGCCACGTGTGGCTCCAGAGCCGTGGGTTGCTGACCCCTGTTCTAGACCAAGCTAAATCCAAGAACATTAGAGAATTCCTAGAAGCTTGGCACTCAAGACTAGCCATCCACAGAAACATAGAGATAAAGCAGATTTACACACCATTCAAATCAGAAATAAAACAGCTAAGAAGAAACATAAAGATCAGATCACATCTACTCCAGTAGCCTACAGCCTTAGCTTTTTATTATCACTTTTGAATGGTTTGTAAATCTAATTTATCTGTCTACTGATGGATAATTTGTCTGGGTGCCAGGAATTCCCTTTTTGGGATTTGATTTTATCTTGATGTAAATGACATCAGTTACACTGTAATAAAGTCAAATCCAAAAAAATGTACCCAAATCTTCAAGAAGAATTGCAATCTGGAGTGATCTAAATTAGAGTTCTTGATCAACTATTAGATTCTCCATGTTTCCTACCTTAGTTCAAAGCATTATGTGGGGAAACATATGCCAATTTAGTAATGCTGTCCCCAGCGGAAAATTATCACTATAAAAGGGAGGAAACAGGTACTATTAAGAAAGCAGAAGGAAGGGAAGAATTCTAAAATTACAGAAGAGTTAATCCCATTTCTAAAAACAAAGGTTCTAGAAATGCATTTTAAAAATGTCTGCTCTTCAACATAAAAACAACTTTAAGAAAGCACAGGCAATTAACATTTAAAGGTCAGGGTTAAGAAAGGCTCTTCTAATAGGCATTGTTTTGGAAATTCAGTCCATCACAGACTGGGAATTTTTTGTTTGTTTTAAGAAATGAAGGTCGTTTCAGATTTTATTTTCCTGGGCTCCAAGATCACCGCAGATGGGGACTGCAGCCAAGAAATTAAAAGGCGATGGCAAATCTAGACAGCATGCTAAAAAGCAGAGACCTCACCCTGCCAACAAAAGTGTGCATAGCCAAGGCGATGGTTTTCCCAGTTACAATGCATGGCTGTGAAGGTTGGACCATAAGGAAGGCTGAGCATCCTTTGAACTATGGTGCTGGATAAGATGGTAGAGGAAGGCCTGGAGGAATGTTGTCCATTGGGTCGTGATGAGTCAGACATGACTTTATTACATTTTTCAGAAGTCATAGAGTTTGATGGAAATGGAAAATAATATAAACAAAGCAAATAAAACTTTTTTTTTAAAAAAAAGAAGTCTTTTTTAATTTTAGCAGCCCAGGACCAATGCCAAAGACTCCGCTTTAGCTTAGAGCTGGCCTTGCTCTTTAGTCAGCCTTCTCAGAGGGCATTGCTGTCCTTTTTCTAATTTTAAGGTGAGCCTTAAGACAAACTCCAGACACCAACACTGCAGTTAAAAGTCACAGGCAATTCCTGTAACTTTTAGAAAGCTAACTTGTTCAGTTGGGCTGAGGACTCTTACTTCTCAAATGCTTAAATGGAAACCTGATTGCATCGAATTCCTAACTTAACCAAACAGGCTACCTTTCCACACACAAGAAAACAAGCCAGAATTAAAACTAGCCACGCTTAGCATCTTCATGCTAGGTCTTCTGATGTGCCCAGATGGTGCCCCTTTTGCCAATTGGCAGCGTGAACTCTTCCTATTTCTGCATGCTTACAGGGGGGGGGGGGGAGCAGCATCTCCTGCTTCTTCCCTGGAGCAGAGGGGGCATTTTTCTGAATGGGTGTGGGGAGACGCTTCTGGAGGGGGCTGGGATCAAGAACCCACTTCCATCCAGGTTCTCTTTGGGATTCTCCAGTGTGAAGCTCCTTGCCTCCCAGCAAATCCCAAGAAAAATCTGCCAACCGAATGGCAAATGGGGGGAAGAACATGAAGTGGTGTGCAGCTTCCTGCCTAAGCAGGGGGTTGGACTAGAAGACCTCCAAGGTCCCTTCCAACTATTCTACTTCTCCCCTTCTCCTTTTCTCCTTCTTCTCTCCTTCTCCTACTACTTCTACTTAAAATTAAAATTCTATTCTAATTCTTATTCCTCGCTGGAACTGAGAGTTATCCCTAAAGCTTTCCAGGAAAGAAAGCGAAGCAACCAACAAGGCGGGAGAAGCACCGACCGCTGCCGGAATACAGCCGAACCAACCGCTCGCGTGCGGAGAGCCTGCCTTTTATACAACGCCGAAGCCCCGCCCAGCGCCCCGCCTCCAGGCCGGCCTCCAAGAGGCGGGGCGAAGCGGAACCGGAAGTCCGGGAAGCAACGGGCGGAAGGGAGGGAAGGAGGCGTCTCCCGGCATTGGATTGACGGCGAGGGGCATCTCTTCCCTTTGCCTCGCTTTGTGGGTAATAAGATGCGATGCTGATGATAATAATAATAATAATAATAATAGTAATAATTGCTTATTTTAAAGCCTGGGGGTGGGGAACCTTTAAAAACAGCCTCCCGGGCGTTCACTGGCGTCTCCTCTCTCTCTCTTTTTTTTTCTGGGTTGTTTTGATTTTTGCGCCAAGGCGCTAGTCCTTGTGGACCTTGCAAGGATTCTGCAGCTCCCAGGAGCGTTTGGAGGGGGAAGGGCAGGATGGAGCGGGATCTGGCTGAGATCAGATAAGGGGGGGCTTTCTTTTTCCCTCCCTCTGATCTTACTATCCCCACCCCCACCCCCTTCCCCGGCGTTGACTCGTGTAATGGTGTGATGATGACAAACCCGCTGTGTAATGTCTGGATCTACAGCAGCGGCTGCGGGTCTTGGGGAGGAGGGGAGGGGGAAGCAAAGACAGGAAGGCAAACACCATCTCTTCTTTTGCAGAGCCCGGTTGCCTCTGATGGCATAAAAATGATAATAAACTAGGAAGTTCCAGTTTATCCTTAACGTTCCTATTTCCCTGTGGTGGTCTTTGATGTAATATTTGCACTCGTTTTTTCCTATTTTTGCACTCATTTTTTTCTTACTTTGGATTTGAGCATTCTGATCAGAATTGCAAGTCATGGGTCAATAAGACTTTGTACTGGGTTTATAAACAGGTGATTATTTAGGGTCAGCACTTTTAACATGGTTAAGGTTTTCTTCTTTCGGAGCATGTGTAAGTGGGCGAACAATAATATAATAACAGCAGTTACACCGATCAGGGGAAGCCTATTTTGGTTTCCAAAAAACATCCATGTAGAATTATGCATCCACTATGCTTTCTTTCCAGGGCTGGGTGGGAGTGACTGGCCCAAAGTCATCCAGCTGCCTTCGTCTCCAAGGCAGGAGGACTACAACTCCAGTTCTTCTGGTCTCTTAACTTGATGCCTTAACTACTACCCATAGATCAATGCATCCTTTTCAAAATAGAAGATATTTGCTGGATATTTGCAAGGAGAGGGGAGGATGGCTAGACTTCCTGCTCTCTTGTGAGCCACTGTAAATATTTTCCCTGCCCTTCTGACGTTTCGTCCTGATCAGATTTACTCAGAAGTGAATAGGCTTCCAGTAAGCTCATCCCCAAGGCAACAGACCTCATGAAGTTCCTCCATGGCTATAGTTGAAGGGGAAATGAAGTCTTTGGCATTGGCTCCAAAGCTGCATTTCTTTGAGTCCGAGTATTCCGTTCCATTTCTTCTCTGCTTTGATTCAAGCTTTTTTCCCCCTTGGGGTTGACTGTTACTTTCAATTATTTTTGTTGGCCAGCTCTGACAATTTGATAATTTGCCTTCTGCAATGTCTCTTAAGATTGCCCTGATATCTCATTGCAACAGGGTGTCTGAAGATGACGTACAAGGATAGTTAAACAATACTTTACTGTTTGTTTTGCTCTCTTTTTTTTTTGAAACAAAATAGTGTGTTCCATTAGTTACTCTTGCAGAATAAGTAACATGTTTTATGGGCTCAACAGTCCTTAAAGGACAGCTATCACTTCATATAGCAATAGCAGTAGCACTTAGACTTAAATACCGCTTCACAGTACTTTACAGTCCTCTCTAAGCGGTTCACAGAATCAGCATAATGACCCCAATAATCTGGGTCCTCATTTTACTGACCTCGGAAGGATGGAAGGCTGAGTCAACCATAAGCCAGTCAGGATCGAACTGCTGGCAGTAGGCAGAGTTAGCTTACAATAGCACTTAGCATTATATACCACTTCATAGTGCTTGACATAGCAATAGCACTTAGACTTATACACCGCTTCATAGAGCTATACATTCCCCTTTAAGCGGTTTACAGAGTCAGCCTCTTGCCCCCAACAATCTGGGTCCTCCTTTTACCTACCTCGGAAGGATGGAAGGCTGAGTTAATATAGAAAATACTGCTTACATTGAACTGGTTTTCTATGGCCAGATTGTCAATTATATCACATGTAACATTTCACACAGGTGTTTTGTTTTCAGGAAATAACAGATGGTGGGATTTTTTTAATATAAATTTTCAGGGACTCCCAGAATGGCTTTCACCACTGACGTGGTTCAGAATTATCAAAGTATGTTTGCTCATCGATACACTACAGAGGATAAGGAATACCAAAAATACCTACAGCGTTGTACCAATCCACCTCCTATAATTGAAGACTGGATAGACAGGTCTGTCTGTTAACATTTTCCTTATCTTAAAATTTTTGTTGAATGACTGTGGGGAGTCACAATAGCAGAATGCAGAGCAAGCCATAAAGTCTAAATATAGCTAGCTTCACAGTGGTTAACGTCCATTTATCTTAAATGACTGAATTTGTATGTGTCGGGATTAAAAAGTATTTGTTTTTGTGCATATCCTGAAATAGCTTTATACATCAACATGCAAATTCCTTCCACATTTTCCCCGATTAAAAAAAATGTGGTTATGTGCTTTTACCTATGTTAATGGTTTACAGATGTGGTCAGATGAGAATTTATAAAAGTTTATCTGCCCGTGTTATTCTGCGTGCTCAAGTGCGTAAAGACAAAGAGACCAAATATTATGTCTAAGATTAGAGAGACAATTTCCAGTAATTGAATTGGCTGCCCCACCGTATTTGCTACATCCTGACCTGTGCAATGGGTATAATAACAACTTGATTTATTTATAGGGCCTCTAATATGTTTACCACAATGTCTATTGCTTTCCTGTCCCTGTTTATACATTTCAGTTACTTTTTTTAATTTAAATATCATTTTATTTGTAAGCTGCTCTCCAAATGCTGTTGTTTTAAGAGCACGTGGTTTCCACGCGGGAAAATTGGAAAACCTTTATATAAATGGTAATGTTAATAAAACTGTAAACAGCTGTCGGTATTTATGGATGACCTACGGCTTATTTATCCATGCTTTTGAATAAACTAATATAGTCTAGCTTTGCAAACAGATTCATGGTTTAAGATCGAGGTAGCTAAGTTCATACAATATACGGGCACAACCGGACAAGCAACATTAGGCCTATCAGTCTAGTGGCTAAGGCACCAGGTTAGAAAGCAGGAGCTGGCAGTAGACTCAGACAGTGAGAAGGTTGGGGAGGAATATGGGCCAGTCCTGGAGTCTGGGGAAGGCTCTGATGAGGGCTCTGTGTTGGAGCAGAGATGGGGCCAGGGCCATATGCCAGTTATCAGCTGCCTTCACATTCAGACATCAGTGAGGCAGAAGAACAGCTGGAGCCTTTTCCCAGTTTGCTTCATGCTCTCGGGAAGCCTCAGTCAGAACAGTCGGTAACTTTAATGTCTTAACTTTTACAGACTTTTCATGAGGTCCTTTTTGAATTTTCAGAGACGCGAGTGCGCCATCTGTGTCGGAGATCCTCCAGAATTACGAAAATAAGTTTGGCCATCGATTCACCTCCGAAGATGAGGAGTACCAGAAGTACGTTCAACGCCCCACTGACCCACCTCCCTTAGTAGAAGACTGGCGAAATAGATCGGGTGGTCACCAGCGATACAGAGATCGGTATTGCAGCTGCTTTTTTTTCTGGGGGGGGGGGGGGAAGTGTTTATTGTATGGATGGGAAAACGTGGACACTGTACAGGGAGTCCTCGGCTTACAACCACAATTGAGCCCAATTGTGCTCAGTGAAATGTTTGTGAAAGCGAGTCCCCCCACCCCGTTTTCCAACCTTTCTGGCTAACTTTTTGTTAAGGGGATCACTGCGTTTGTCAACTTAGTAACACGAGCGTTAAATGAGTCTGCAGTCCCCATTGACTTTGCTGCAACCGTCATAAATGTGAGTCGGTCTGAATTTGGATCGCGTGGGGATGCTGCAGTGGTTGTGTGAGAAATGGTGAGACGTCAGCTTTGGAACTACCCAGAGCGACACCAGGTTTAATTAGTGGGGGGATTCATTTAACAACCGGGTCACTAAGTTAACAACTGCAGCGATTCACTTAATAGATGGGGCAAGAAAGGTCGTAAAATGGGGCGAAACCCCACCTAACAAATGTTTCACAGTAGCGACATCAATATCAGGCTCAATGGTTCGTAAGTCAAGTTCTATCTGTAATCCTTTGCTTCTTCGAAACGGATGTGCTGTGCTGGAGTAATATTGGGGATGTAACTCTGAAAATAAATCTTGTGTTTCAGCGCTCAGGGCCCCAAGTAACACCCCCAACAAAAGAAGACTCCGAGGCTTGAGTTTCCTCAAAGTTCCATTTTACTAGAGGTGTCTTATTGGCACATCTGGGAAAACTCGAATCTGAAAGCTTCCAGGTTCCCCCCCCAAAAGAAAGTCCAAGTCCCTGCCCAGCACCCACATGTCAATCACACAGTCCAATCATACACCGTCCAAAACTGGAGATGCCTCGCGGTCACACCATCGCAGCTGCAGGGTAAGGTGGCCTTGGCTCTCTGAGAAAGGAATGTTATTTTGACTACCGTATTTTTCGACAAGATGCACCAAGATTTATTTTATTTATTTATTATTAGCACTTATATACCGCCCCCTCTCCCGAAAGGGACTCGGGGCGGTGTACAGTCCGTATTATAAAACACCAAATAAAATACATGTATGCATAGGAGGAGGATAAAATAGACCAAAACTGTACAGCTAATAAATAAACAATATAAAATTTAAAATATCATACAATTTATACACTATCCCTCTAAAAGCCAGTAAAAAGTATATGCCAGGGGGGGGTAGACGTTGTAAATTATGCCAAACCAGCCAGTCGGAACAGGTGTGGAAGAGGCAAATTTAAAAAAAAAAGATTTTGCACTTTGTCCAAAAAAAGGGCAGGCATAGGCTTTAGGAGGCTTATAGAGTGCTCCTAGGGGTTGGGGGGGGGGGGCAAAACTGAGCAAAAAATGGCCCGTTTTTCACTCATTTCTGCCCTCCTCAGCCCCCAGGAGTTCTCTGAAAGCCTTCTAAAAGCTATGCACAACCAGTTTTGCAAAGGGGGCAGGGTTTTGGGAGGCCAAAAATGTTGTATTCAGTGTATAAGACGCACCCAGATTTTCACCCTCTTTTTTTTAGGGAAAAAGGTGCGTCTTATACTCTGAAAATACGGTATATATCACCCATACTCTGTAGAATCCTCACTCCCATTTTCCCACCGTAGAAAAGATGGCAGTCCTGAAGTCCCGAAGGTCAAAGATGACTTCCAGCTCTGACATCACCATGCCGTTTTTCCCTTTTTGCAGATTCAGAGATAGCCGGCAATTCCGAAACAGGGGACCCCGATACGACCACCCGGGGGGCTACAGATCTGAGCAGTGGCACGAAAAAGGCTACGGCGCTAACTACCAGCAGCACCAACACGGACAGCAGTCCTACTCACAACATGGCTGGCCGCAGCGCGGCTACGGATCCTATTTCCAGGAGCCGCGGTACGGCCGCTACTAGCACGCTAGCCTGCCTTGGCCATTTCGGTGTAACCGAGGGCGGCCGCGGGGTTCTAAAGGCAATCTTCGTTTTATTATATTTCAAACGTTCACACATTGCGCAGAAATCTTTTGTGTGTTAATAGGCAACGCGTTTAACCCAGAAGACAAGAGACGGTGACGTTACAGGAGAGGAGCTATGAGTTCGTTACTCCGCTGTGTTGTTTTTTTTATCTTGACGTCTGTCATTTGCTAAGAAGAAAACGGAGCCACTGGGAGAATCCGATTTTGGCCTAGGGGAGCTGATCTTCCTTCCCGACTCATGCAGCTTTGTTCCCAATGACGAAGACCGAGACGAATATCAGTAATATGTCATGATAGGAGGGGGGAAAAAATACTTGGTTGCATTTGTGGCTTTTATTTTGTTTATGCTCCGGCTTGTTCCCGTGTTTATCTGTGCAAGGCGATTACCCTCCCGGTTTTAATTTGCAAGCGATTAAGCTAAAATGTCACACAAACAGGGAGATGATTGTAAAACGTGCGGCATCGAAAGCCTGCTTTGTTTTTTTTGCATTAAAGCAAAATTTGTTATAATTGAACGGCGTCCCCGTTGTATCTCTGTTCGAATTTCAGCCAAACTGGGCGATTATCATACATGGAATAAGAGACAACGAAAGGGCTGGGTTGTTGTTTTTTAATTCGACGTGCAACCTTTGCTCAGCGGAATTCTTGAAGCAAAACAAAGGCCACCGCTAGCGCAGGTAGTCCTCGACTTACAACAGTTTGTTTAGGGACCTTCCAGAGTTACAAATGCCACTGGGAAAATTGACTTGTGGTCGTTTTTCACACTTAACGACCGTTGCAACATCCCCGTGGTCACCTGATCAAAATTGAAACCCTTGTCAATCGACTCATATTTATGACGGTTGTAATGGCCTAGGGTCACGCAATCAACGTTAGCAAACTTCCGACAAGCAAATATCAATGGGGAAGCCGGATTCACTTAACAACCATATTACTGACCTAATAATTGCAGCTATTCACTTAACAACGGCCAAGGACAGGGCCACGTACTCTCCCAAAGCTACAGAAATCACAACATGTCTCACAGAGGAGATGGGCAAAAATTTTGGCGCGCCTAACTGGCAGTAACCCCTAATGTGGCCAACTTGACATCACTCTCTCCCACCCAGTCACATGACCCCACCCAGCCATGCCTACCCAGGTTTTGTGGCTCCCGGTGTTTTCTGTGGGAAGCAGGTATCTCTCTGTGTCTCTCTCTCTTGCTCTGTCTCTCATCTCTCATGTCAGGCCACACAAGGAGTGACTGGAAGGAGAGGGTGAGGGGCAGGGCCCGCCAGTGGTGGGTTCAGCTGACAAGGAGCCACAGCAGTGTGCATCTCTCTCGCTCTGTCTCTCATCTCTCATGTCAGGCCACGCGAGGAATGACTGGAAGGAGAGGGCGAGGGGCAGGGCCAGCCAGTGGTGGATTCAGCTGACAAGGAGCCACAGCAGTGTGTGTCTCTCTCACCCTGTCTCTCATCTCTCATGTCAGGCCACGCAAAGAGTGGCTGGAAGGAGAGGCGAGGGGCAGGGCCAGCCAGTGGTGGGTTCAGCTGACAAGGAGCCACAGCAGTGTGTGTGTCTCTCTCTCGCTCTGTCTCTCATCTCTCATGTCAGGCCACGCAAAGAGTGGCTGGAAGGAGAGGCGAGGGGCAGGGCCAGCCAGTGGTGGGTTCAGCCGACAGGGAGCCACAGCAGTGGGATGAAAGAGCTGCATGCGGCTCCGGAGCTGCAGGTTGCTGACACCCGGTCTATCCCAGTAAGCCACAACATGTGCTGCTTGGAGTGATGGGTTGTTTCAACCCCCAAAGGGTTATCTGGCAACTTCTGCTTCATGGCTTACAAGGCTCCCACCCCAGCAATTTATTTAATACAGCGCTAACTTAGCAAAATGGATGAGCCAGGTCTGTTTGACACACAGAAAAACTCAGAAAATCCCATTAGCAGCTCTGCCTTGAAATAAAAATAGAACCCACCACGGAACAACTTTTTATTACCCTTTCGTACGACAGCCAAATGTGGTGGCTAACTCAAGGTGCTGTCAGCGTTCCAAATACCATGCAGATATAAATCAAAGTCCAAGGCAGAATCATCCTTAAAGTTCCGATTTAATATACAGGCATGTTGGCACATCTGTGGAATTCCAACTCTGATTTACACCCTGAGAGTTCACCCAGTTGAAAGTTCATGATCTTATCCCCGCACCCATAATCAATCACATGCCCCAATCCTTTTCTTCCACGCTGGCATCTCCACCCAGCTTCTTCCGGTCAAATGTCGAGGTGCGGAGACAAAAGATGACCTTGGGCTTCTAGAAAAGAATCACAACGACACATTCCACAATCCTACTCCTTTCTATTCCCCCCCTCCCAATTACTACACTAATGAAACAGCATAGGAAATTTTAAGAAAGTGTGGCAGGCCAAAGATTCTTAAAGGAGCCTCTGCAGGCCTGACAGGTGCCTTGACTGATACAAGACCGTGATTTAAGCAGGGAGCAGAGAGCTAAAGTCTTACCTGCCTTATTATCAAGAGATGCCTAGATATCTTTCGGTTTCACAGCCGATCTGATAAAGCTCCATTAGTGTGGGAAGAACGGAGCCTTTTAATGCCATTTGATTAAGTTCCTCAGCAGGGTGCATGGCAAACAGATTTGCTGGGGCCCTCCGAGTGTAAATGCCATGATGTACTGCTGTTGCAGCAAGAGAAGGATAAAAAAAAAGGGTGGGGGGAAGGCTGCTGTATAAACAAGAGAAGATGAGAAACACAACCCTCCCCTTATAAAAGAATGACTAAAAAAGCTTTTGGTTACAAGTCAGGCTATGTTTACGAGATGTACGCACTGTTCAAAAGAGCATTAGAGAAGCTGGGAGCTGTGGGTTTTGCTTAACGTGTGGTCTTCTCCCTTCACAGATCTCAGCTTAATTTCCAGACAGTGTTTGGAAGTGCAAATTTGGAAGTGTCTTTTATCCCCACAACTCGGGTGGGGCTTCGCTAGCAGAGGTGGCTCTTACTTCCCAAGGACCAGCCCATAGATTTCCACTGCTCTCCTCTCCTCTGCCTTCTGCACATGCGTGCGTCAGGCACTGGACTCAGCTGTTCCTCCTCTTCCGCGTCAGCCCCTCCAGACCTAGGGGCTGTTGGCTCTCCGTCTGAGGGATGACGGACGGTCCAGACTCTGCCTCTGTCTGTATCTCTGCCAGCTCCACTCCCTCTTCCCCCTCGGCGCTCTCAGGTTGCCTTGATGCTGACCCTGACTTCCCACGCCTCCTCCCCCTCATCTGATTTGGCTTCTGGAGGGTCCAGCGGCCGACAGTCCACAAGATGGTCACCTGCCATCTTGTCTTTTACAAACAGTTTTTCCCCAAATCCTAAATTTTGGACAGACAGGGCGCAGAAGCCAGCATGGTATCAAAATGACGTTCCACAAAAGGCAAATCGTTTTAAAAAGGCAATAAAGATGATGGAGCAGACCAGCCTCGTGGCTTCTTTCCAAGTTATCGGACAGCTGGGTTTGTTCGAATTCGTGCTCACAATTAGCCTAAAAGTGGCTTGGCTGAGCTACGGTGACTGGAGCAGCGACTGAGGTAGTTTTTTTTCCCCATTACCCAGGCTGAAGGCCATCTGTTTCTGCAATAATGCCTTTTAACCCCCGAGGAAAAGTCGAATGTTCTGCTTTCTTCAATTTTCTCCCCTTTAGAACCCAAAGGAGACAAATTAAAACCTTAGGCGAGAGCAGGCACCGGTTCTTCCCACATGCCTGGAATTGCCCTTGCCAGCTATATATAATTATATGCAAATCAGTGCTAAATCAGGATACTCACTCCAAGCATTTCCACCCTGAATGGTTTTATTTTTATTTTTTAATTTTTTTTCTAGAAGCGGAGCCAAGGAAGTCATTTCCTCTAACCTGTCTCCATTATTTTCGAAAACATGTATAACCTACGCAGTATTTTATTCAAACAACCGCTTAAAATATTTCTATCTTCATGTTCTATTTTTAAAGGCAATCCAAGTGTTTTTCTGGGCACTGACCTTCAAGGAACGGAGTAGAAGACTTGTCCTTTTGATAACTTTTTTTTTTTTTAAAGGAAAACTAAGAGTTTGTTTTCTGAAATCAGAATGTTGGGCTCCAAAAATGTGTGGTGGGTGCATGGTTGCAAGAAATCCAAAGCTTGCTCTTGTCATTTGCATCCCGTCTCGTGTGCGTGTGGGGTTTTTTTTGGCTTCCCGTTTTTATTACACATGGACACAGGATAGTCTAGTCAGGAACTGGGTATGTCTAATGAAAAGAAGGACCAGGGGAGACAGGATAGCAGTCTTCCAATATCTCAGGGGCTGCCATTTATTTTATTTATTTATTTTATTTCTTAGATTTTTAGACCGCCCCTCTCCCAAAAAGGGACTCGGGGCGGTGTACAGTCAATATAATAAAATCATTCATAATAATTAAATACATTTAAACTACATTTAAGATACATTTGGAGGGGGAAATAGGCTGTACTAAGAAATAAATAAATCTAATCTTAAAACATCACAATTAAAACCCCAAACCCTAAAATAAAATAAATCCCTGGGAGGTAAAAACTAAGAAAGTGCCAGGCCAGCTGATTGAAACAGGTGAGTCTTTAACTTTTGCCGGAAGGAACGGAGGTCGGTGGTAGTTCGAATGTCTGGGGGGAGGTCATTCCAGAGGGTTGGGCCCATCACAGAGAAGGATCTACTCCTAGGTGTCGCCCGCTGGCATTGACTAGCAGACGGCACCAGGAGGAGCCCCTCTCTGTGTGAGCGGATAGGTCGCAGGGACGTGTGTGGTAGGATGCGATCCTGCAGGTAACTAGGTCCTCTGCCATGGAGCGCTTTAAAGATGGTGATCAATACCTTGAAACGCACCCGAAAGGCCACAGGTAGCCAGTGCAGCTCGCGCAGGAGAGGTGTTACGTGGGAGTAACGTGTACTTCCCATAATAACCCGCGCGGCTGCGTTCTGAACTAGCTGCAGTCTCCGGATGCGTCCCAAGGGAAGCCCCATGTAGAGGGCATTGCAGTAGTCCAGGCGAGACGTCACCAGCGCATGAGTGACCGTGCGCAGGGCACTCCGGTCCAGTAGGGGGCGCAATTGGCGCACCAGGCGAACCTGGTGGAACGCCCCCCTTGCCACGGCTGCCACATGGTCCTCCATTGACAGCCGGGCATCAAGGAGGACGCCCAAATTGCGCGCCCGCTCCACAGGGGACAATTGTTCGCCCCCTATGGCCAGCGATGGAGTCAGCTGGCTGAACCGAGGTGCCGGTAACCACAGCCACTCGGTCTTGGAGGGGTTGAGTTTGAGTCTGTTGTCCCCCATCCAGACCCCGACGGCTTCCAAACACCATAAAGAAGAGGGAGTCAAGCTGTTCTCCAAGGCACCTGAAAGCAGGACAAGAAGCAATGGGTGGGAACTAATCAAGGAGAGAAGCAACCTAGAACAAAGCAGAAATTTCCTGGCAGTGAGAACAATCAATCAGTGGAAAGGTTTGCCTTCAGAGGTTGTAGGGGGTCTGTCACTGGAGGTTTTTTAAAAAGAAACTGGACATCTATTTCCCAGAAATGGTAGAGGTCTCCTGCTTGAGCAGAGGGTTGGACTAGAAGACCTCCAAGGTCCCTTCCAACTCTATTATTTGGTTAGGGTAGAAAGAATATGGGCGTTTTGGACATCGGAGGAGACTTTGGAGACTACCGTGGACTGCCAAGAAAACAAACCAATGGGTCATCAAGGTAGGACAAGAAGCAATGGGTGGAAACTAATCAAGGAGAGAAGCAACTTAGAACTAAGGAGAAATTTCCTGACAGTTAGAACAATTAATCAGTGGAACAGAAGTTGCCTCCAGAAGTTGTGAATGCTCCAACACTGGACGTTTTAAAGAAGGTGTTGGATAACCATTTGTCTGAAGTGGTGTAGGGTTTCCTGCCTAAGAAGGGGGTTAGGCTAGAAGACCTCCAAGGTCCCTTCCAACTCTGTCATTCTATTCTATCAAGCAAATCAAAACAGAGTTCTCACTTGAGGCATATATTACCAGGCTCAAATCATCCCACTGCGGACAAAGACCGAACTCTTTGGAGGAAGCTCTGATACTGAGATAGACGGGAAGAAAGAGAATAGATGATGAACAGCAGCAAAGTTTAAATGGTGATGAATGGATCTTTGGAAGACTCAGAAGGAGCAAACTGGGCCAGAACCTCTTGGAGGACTTAAATGGCACATGATCGAATCGAATCGTATTTAATCCTCTTGCCATGATTGTGTATCCAGGGATTCAGCCGATTTGGACCAGTTCGGGTGAACTGGATGTTCATTTTAATCTGTTCACCGAACAGTACTTGCAAGGACTGGCTGACCCCACCCTCCCCAGGAATCTCCACGCGGCCCGTTTTGGATGGGAGGTAAGTGCACGTAAGAGCATGGAGGCTCTGGGAGGGTGAAAAATGGGCCTGTTTCCAGCCTCCAGAGGGTCTGTGGAGCCGAGAGGAGGCTGTTTTCACCCTCCCGGAGGCTCAAGGAAAAACTCCGGAGCCGAGGGAGGGCAAAAACACCCCCCGCCGTGGTGCAGGAGGCTGACTAGGCTGGCCATGCCCACCCAGCAACCGGGCAGAAAACCGATTGCTAAAATTTTTCAACCCCACCCCTGTGTGTATCCTGCACCATCCACCATTACACAAAACAACGGGCTCCCAGAAACCACACAAAAGCGAAAAGGACACAATCAAAGGGTTTTTTTGCAACATTCCTCCCTGTTTGGATCCTGAATTACCGGTTTTCTTTACTGGCTTCCGGGATTTTAGCCGTCAAAAAGGAAGGAAGGAGAATTCGGGACGGTTTACTTCTGTCAGATGAGCTGGCGAGGAATCAGCCAAGAAGTACCTCAGGGAAGGGCCAGGACAGGAGGACTAGCACTCTTGGCATTTTAAACGGGTACTAGAATAAATCATTAATGCCCTGTTTTATTTTTATCCTTATCCTTTGTTTGCTTCGCCTCCTGAGATAGATTTGCTGCCGAAAGGCGCCTATAAATATTTCACGAGCACAATCGTACACAGTTATTGTTAAGCCTCTTCTACCTTCTGAACAGGTGAGCAAGGGACGGTCACCTTCAAAGCCCCAGGCCACAAGACAAGGAAAATTACAGCAAGGGTGAGCAGAACAACGTGTGGGGGGGGATTGTAAAACAACGGTGGCATTTAAATAACTCTTGTATTGTGTGCTTGGGGAGGGGAGTGTACTAAGGGAGGCTCGGCCCATCTCACCGGGGCCAGAACCTCTTGGAGGACTTAAATGGCACATGATCGAATCAAATCGTATTTAATCCTCTTGCCATGATTGTGTATCCAAGGATTCCGCCGATTTGGACCGGTTCGGGCGAACAGGATGTTCATTTTAATCGCACTGGCAATAAAGGTTTGAAATTAGGTTTGAAATGAAATTTAAAAAACAAACAAAACACCGTCAGCATTTAAGTGCAGGGAATAAAGTAAAGGAAGACTAGACGTTTGAAACAAAGAAAGTAAACCCTGAAATTGTCAGGATGCCCAAATTGTGCGTCGGTCGTCCATCTTTTGTTCTTCTACTCTCACCCATTGCATCCCATCTCGGCCTTTAAAGAAATGATTTTCTTTGTACAGGTCATCCTCGTCTTACCACCACAATTGAGCCTGAAATATCTGTTGCTAAGTGAGACATTGGTAAGTGAGATTCGCCCGCCCCCCATTTTACGACCTTTCTTGCCAAAGTTGTTAAGTGAATTGCAGCAGTGGGTCAGTGAGTAACTGTTATGGACCGCCAACGGCCAGCAGAGCTAGGAGCAGATTGGGACAGTGAGGAGGTTGGGGAGGAACATGGGCCAGTCCTGGAGGCTGAGGAGGGCTCTGATGAGGGCTCTGTGTCGGAGGCAGAGAGGGGGACAGAGCCGTATGCCAGTTATCAGCTACCTTCAGAGTCAGATATCAGTGAGGCAGAGGAACAGCTGGAGCCTGTTCCCAGTGTGCGCATGTGCAGAGATGCCAGACGAAGGAAACAGCTAAAGAACATGGATCGACTTGGGAGTAAGACCACAGGCGGACGATAAATGGCCCCTCCCAGAGGAAATAAAAGAGGAGCGAAAGGGGAGTGGAGTTTGCAGGAGACAATTAGTTCGCTTAATTAGTTCGTGACTCTCCGAGACCCCTTGCCAACGTTTGCAGATATCGGCCTGGCAGCTCTCCAAGCCAGATAAGGTCTGTGACTGTATATCCTCTCTTGAAAGACTTTGTTGGATGTGAATCACCAGAATTCACTGTAAATTAATAAAAGGGTTTTTTGTCAGGACAAGGAGTTTGCTTCATGCTCTTGGGAAGCCTCGGTCAGAAAACACCTGACCATGGGGAGGCTGCAAAAATCATAACTGTGAAAAAACAGTCAGGAGTCACATTTTTCAGTACCGTTGTAACTTTGAATGTTCACTAAATGAACTGTTAGAAGTTGAGAACTACCTGTATTTCCCCAAAGTGCTCCCTTTTCAAAGGCTTTACAGCAAGACATTTAAAATTTCAAAGAAGCAGTTTTCCTATTTATAAAGATCTAAAGGGCAAAAAAGGGTTTAGGAAGATGCAGGTGGCAAACTCCAAATCTGTTGATGCAATCACCTGCCAATGTTAAGTTGATTTTTTCCTAATAAAAACCTCCAGAAAGAACAGCTAGTGAGATAGAAAAATGGTGCACTGTGTAATAAAAGCATAATTCACCCTTGGGGCATAGCAGTACGGCATAAAGTGGTCATCTGTGTACCGTTGCTACCATTTCCAGCAGAGAAGTGATTCTTAAATTAGGAGCAAACAAGAAGAAATCAGCTTGGGGGGCAAAAACATCAAGAATTTCAGAGGTACCACAAATGACAGGCCCAGAGAATGATTTGGAAGAGGATACTTAATTGGACATATAAAAGAAACTAACTGAAGCTTTAAAAATCAAAGGGGAAATACAAATGACAAACCAGAAGAATGGAACTGGAAAACGTTTTCTTATTGAAATCTACAAGAGGCTCGTTAAACCTTTGGGGGAAAAAAAGAACTAAAAGGAAATCCAACCCTGTGACAATATTAAATTGGGTTAAAGATTTTTCGAAGGAAAAGGAACAAATATAACGTTGGTTTATTTGATCAAGACTAAAATAAGACATTATATTTTTGGGGGGCAAAGTTTTGCCTTTTTTTTTGCTGACACCTGGGTTGGAAAATTGATGTTTTATGGATTTTATAGATAAAGGATGAGATATGCAATCAAGAGATATATGTCTATAGCCTGACAAAAGGTACAGGGGTACTAAGTTATTTTATACAGGTAGTTCTTGACTTACAAAAGTTCGCTCAGTGACCGTTCAAAGCTACATGACACTGAAAAAAGTGACTTATGATCGTTTTTCACAGTTACGACCTTAGCAGCATCCCCACAACCATATAGTCAAAATTCGGATGCTTGGCAACTGACTCATACTTATGACGGTTGCAGTGTCAACTGTGGCAAGAATGGTCATAAATCTCACTTAACCAATGTCTCACTTAACAACGTAAATTTTGGGCTCAATTGTGGTCATAACTGAAGGACCGCCTCTACTTGTGATGAAGATGGGAAGTCACTTCTTCATAGATTTATTTTCGTTTTCAATATTCTATTCTTTTTCTTTCTTCCTACACTTCTTTTTTCCTGCCTTTTTCTCTAAGCTTAGATTGTATTTGTTGTTGTTGCTGCTGCTGTTGTAATCAAAATTCCTAATAAAACCAACATTTTATCATTTTATACTTTTAAAAAAGGGGATTTGGGAGGGGTTTCTTTTTAAAAGGAAAAATCTTTCGCTCAAAAACAGCCAGCAGGGTATTTTTAATGAGGAAGCGGCACGAACAATAAGGGAAATAAAAGGGAGGGTGGGAATGGGATGAAATCCCATCTCAAAGCCAAGGCAGCGGATAAGAGCTTAAAATAAGAGGCCGGGAGTCCATTTTCCCTTGGCAAGGAATCACAAACGCAGATTGCCTTGCATTGGTCACGAGAAGCTGATTTCTCACTGTTATTCTTCGAAGTATATTTACACTCTCAGGGATAGAAACCAACCTTCAATGCAGTTTAGGTTGAACGTGGATGCTCCCAGAGCGAAAGGCTTCATGCTCTCTTCGAACTGATTTAGCAATTCAGCATCATGGGAATGGCGGGAGGTATTGCAACCTTTGGCATCCATTCACCTTTGCAAAGAGCCTCTCCTCTCCCTCCCTTTCGCGCTCCCCTCGGATTGCTTGGCTGGAAGAGCAGAGGGACTCCGGCAGCTTCTCACAGTAATTACAGGGTGTTAGTTTTGCCTCGCTGCAGAAGATAACAACACCCCCACACATCGGGGGCATGATTAGAGCTTGCAAATACCACGAGCATCAGATGAATGAAATAGACGGCATGAGATTTGGGGCCACGGGGGTGGAAATGACAGAAGGAGGGTGGCATTCTGGAGAAAGGGCCCCCTTTAGTGGAGTAAGTAATGGTGGAACCTCTTTTTCTGCACTAGAGATGGAATCTGGAGTAGATGATAATTTACACAAGTATTTAACCATTTGGATAGAATAGGGATAGGATAGGGAAGGATATAACAAAACAGAACAGGAATAGGAATAGAACGGGAATAGAATAACAGAGTTGGAAGGGACCTTGAAGGTCTTCTAGTCCAACCCCCTGCTCAGGCAGGAAACCTTACAACACTTCAGACAAATGGCTATCCAATCTCTTCTTTAAAACTTCCAGTGTTGGAGCATTCACAACTTCTGGGGGCAAGTTGTTCCACGGATTAATTGTTCTCACTGTCAGGAAATGTCTCCTTAGTTCTAAGTTGCTTCTCTCCTTGATTAGTTTCCACCCATTGCTTCTTGTCCTGCCCTCAGGTGCTTTGGAGAATAGCTTGACTCCCTCTTCTTTGTGGCAACCCCTGAGATATTGGTAGACTGCTATCATGTCTCCTCTAGTTCTTCTTTTCATTAAACTAGACATACCCAGTTCCTGCAACCGTTCTTCATACTGTATATTTTAGCCTCCAGTCCCCTAATCATCTTTGTTGCTCTTCTCTGCACTCTTTCCAGAGTCTCAGCATCTTTTTTACATCGTGACAACCAAACCTGGATACAGTATTCCAAATGTGGCCATACCAAGGTATTATAAAGTGGTATTATAAAGTAGGGAAGCCATGGAACATGTTTTTGTGCCGGTCCTTAGACCAGAGGTTGTGGACCCCAGACAGAGTGAGATGCCGTAAAGGCTGTGAAATTTCTCCCAAAGAGCTAACCATAATAGCAAAGGCTTCAATGTTAACTGAGAGCTGTAGAAGCTTCTGTGCAGTCTAATTTAAGCTCAGCGGGGTTTTCTCTCTCTTTGCTTCTAAGGGTGTAGATCAATCTACTTATTTGCTGCTCCAGATCTCTCTCACGGCAGGGGACCCCAAGCAGTGACATCAGCTTCACAGTCTCTCATCAAGCTTAAGAACTTTTTTACTCAGGAAAAGAGATACGTTTCATCACCATTTAATAACTTGGGCAATACAAGTGGTTCTTGACTTAACCACCATTCATTTAGTGAGCAAAATTAAAATGGCACTGGAGAAAAAGGGATTTATGACTGTTTTTCCACACTTTAAAAGAGTCGTGGTGCAGTGGTTAGAATGCAGCATTGCAGGCTAATTCTGCCAACTGCCAGCAGTTCGATTCTGACCAGCTCAACATTGACTCAGCCTTCCATCCTTCCGAGATCCAAGTCAAGCTAAATGCTTAATACAGAGTTAAGTATCTGGAAAGCTGAGTTATTGCTCAATCTACCTCCCTCCTCAACCTGTCAGCTCCTATTGGAAAAATAATTCAGTACCGTATTTTTCAGAGTAGAAGATGCTCCGAAGTATAAGACGCACCTAGCTTTTGGGGAGGAAAACAAGGAAAAAAAATCTGCTTCTGCCTCCCAGCAATTTGCCTCCTTGCAGCAAACAGCCAGTTTCAGTTTCGACACAGCCTGATTAGCACAAGCAGCTGATTGTCAGGCCTCCTGACGACCAACCGTTTCAGGCTGCAGGGATTGCCATAGCCTACCGTGCCCCATTTTTGGCCTCTGTGCGCCATATTTTCCACTTGTTCCGGGCGGCGGGGATTGGAATGGGCGGGAAATGGGGTGTGCGGAGGCCAAAAACAGGACACGCAGAGGCCCAAAGTGGGATGTGGAAGCCGGAAATGGGGCGCGCAGAGGCGGCAATAGGTAATGGCAATCCCTGCAGCCTGAAACAACTGATGGTTGGGAAGCCGATCCAACCAACAGTCAACTGCTTGTGCTAATCAGGCTGTGCTGAAGCTGAAACTGAAACAGGCTGTTTGCTGTTTGCTGCAAGGAGGCAAATTGCTGGGAGACAGGAGCCAAAGCGTGGGGAGCACATTCGGTGTATAAGACGCACCCAAATTTTCACCCTCTTTTAGGAGGGTAAAAAGTGCATCTTATACATCGAAAAATACGGTACTTATTGCTACATCTACCCACTGAGATTCACAGGCAACTTTTATGGAATTGGATCTCTCCTTCTGTCTTCATTCGTGAGCCCAAGTAAACTACCCTCCCAGCCTGACAAGAGGCCTCCAAGGACACCGATGATCTGCAAAGATTAGCGCAGAAAGGTGTTGTTTGGAAGGCAAGATCAAGCAGGCTGGGGAACAGGAAGGTTCCATGTGACTCTGACTTTGCTGCGCCACCCAGTCGAGCGTGCCCGAACATCTTCAGATGGCTGTGGCATCAGGGTGGGAGATGATTCTCAAAGGAAATAGCTAGGAGGAATCTTCAGCCTGGGAAAGAGATTCAACTGTCAGTCCTGCCAGATAATGCCATCCGTGGGTATTCTGTAAACTCTTGCGAGATTCCTTGCTCAACCTGTATCAGGCGTGAAGAATCAAGACCACACGTTAAGTTTTTTTTTGCGGGGGGGTGCTCAATTGTGGTCATAGGTTGAGGGTTACCTGTATTCTTACCAACCCTAAAGTGGATGGATGGGTTCTGGAAAATTGATTGGTTCCAAATCACCAGAAAGCAAGACAAGGAACAATGGATGGAAACTAATCAAGGAGAGAAGCAACCTGGAATTAAGGAGGAACTTCCTGACAGTGAGAACAATTAATCAGTGGAACAGCTTGCAGCCAGAAGTTGTGGATGCCCCAACACTGGAAGTCTTTAAGAAGATGTTGGACAGCCATTTGTCTGAAACGATATAAGGTTTCCTGCCTAGGCAGGGGGTTGGACTAGAAGACCTCCAAGGTCCCTTACAACTCTGCTGCATCTTTGTTTGGAAAAAAATGTGTTTTTTTTTGTCTTTCTTAACATCTGGGCGCAGGTCGGATAAGATTTACTTCAGGAAGCTGAACACCGTTTCCAGGCCATCTGGCTGATTTCCACCTCGGATAATGTCTTTGTTAGAAAGTGGAGTTAGACATTTAGATGCCCTTGGACTGGAAATAGCTTTGAGGGAGTAGTAACCTAATTTCTGGAGCAAGATAAATGGGCTGAAATGGAACAATCCGATTAAGCAGAAATTAGCTGGATCCAAGGTACTCTGTTCTAATCCCCCTCCGTCCAGTAATGAATGCCGACACAGGCTTAGCTGGATGCCACATTTTAATAACAGGACTACAATCTTGGTGGCTGAAAGCCCAACCACGAACTCACAGATTAGAACCTTGGCAGCAACCCAGATTCCGACAGATAAAGGTAACAGCTTCTCCAGCGTGTTACAAACAGGCATCCAAAACAGTTCAGACCAGACGTACTGCAGATTACTTTCAACGGTTGTGTCCTGCAAGAATTCCCCTCCCAAAATCTCTGTTTATATAAGCTCTTGGGAGGGGCCACACCCCAACCACCTGAGCTTCATTATCTTTTATGAGCTTGTTTCCGGAGCAGCTGTTGCCTTCGTTTCTCCGCCCGTCTTAATCTGGCATCAGAGACAAACTCCCTCCGGTCTTCCCCACTGCTCCATGCCTCAGGCGCCTCCTGGTGGCCAACCAGCCTCTCTGGTCCCTGCTCTGCGTCTGAACCCTGCCCAGGGTCCTCCACCTCCTCCATAGTCGACTCATAGGGGTTGTCGCTATTTGAGTCGCTCAGCAGCTGCAAAGGATCCTGCTGGGTCACAACACTACTCAATGAGCAATTCTTGAGAGAGTGAGTTACTGGTCCAAAATCCTCCAAAGGGCTACGAGCAGAGGTGGTATTCTTTAAGTTTGGACCGGTTCGCCCGAACCAGTAGCGGAAATGGTGGGTGGCCCTGTCCACCCGCCCCAGCTCTATGGCATCCCATTTAGACCTTTTTTTTTTTTTTGCCCAAAAAAAATTATGGGTGTCAAACTCAAAGCCCTGGGACCAGATCTGGCCTGCAGAGTGCTTAGATCTGGCCCATGGAGCCACCTTGGAAACAGCAAAGGACTGGCCTGAGGTGCCTCTGCCTGCGAAAACGGAGCTCACTCACGGCCCGCCCGAGCTCCATTTCCGCTGGCAGAGGCTTGCAGGAAGCCGTTGCAGCTGAAAAGGGTTGCGGGAAGCCGTTGCAGCTGTTCCTCTGGCAGTGCTCGGGCCGCCACTGAGGTCGAGCTGGCTGAGCCCACCTTGGATAGGTCCCTCCTGCCCCCGCAAGGTGAAACACAACCCTGATGCGGTCCTCAATGAAATCGAGTTTGACACCCCTGGGATAGATGGGACAGATGTTGATTGATCCATGCATCATCTTAAGTAGGTTAACCCGTGAGAACCAGGCGGAACAAGACTGAGCTCACGGACACAAAGTGAGAATAATGAGGTGGAAGGAAGAAGCTTTTTGTTGTTGTTTTCTTGCTGCTGATGTTGCTGGCGCCCAGAGGGAAATTATGGCTGCGTTCCTGAAAAAGGCTTTTTATCTCTTGGAATGATTTGGATTTATGGCGCTGAGCACGGAAGGAGTTCTGAGGACGGAGAAGCAAGACCGAGTCACGATTCCTCCTGTGGAACGAGGGGGAGATGCAGGGGCAGGATGTTGCAAAACCAGAATTCAGACTGCCTTAAAAGCCTAATTCTCTCATTCAAAGGAGAGGCACATTATTGTTTCTTCCATGCGATGGAAACAAATTAAGGGACCGTTAGTTTCACAAATGCAAATATAAAGCAGAAGACACATTTTCTGCGTCCAATAATACAAAGCTCAGGTCTTGGTATGGGAGCGATGTAGGGCGGGGAAAAAACAACAACACTGTACCTAACACAAAGTCAAAACAGAATTGTCATGTATTGTCCAAGCACTGCGACTGACAAATGTATCTGAACATGAAAACGTGGCGCTCTGCATTTTTTTTATTAACTCACGAGCCGATAACCCGGCATTGCCAGGGTATTTATTTATAGGGGGAAAATGTCCGGACATTTTGATGGGATTTTGATTTTTAATGTTGAAATTGCTCGAGGCGTTCAAGTTATGCTGGAACACACACGCACACACATTTTTATATATATAATGAACTCTGGTTAAAGAGGTGGCCAATAACCCACCAAGCCCATTTACCAAAGGTTCAAATTGATGAGATATCTATCACAGGTATATCTTCAGGTCCCAGTGAGGTTCTTTCAAATAACTCTGCACCTTGTTATTATGGTGTTAAAATAACCGAACCCTTTTTTATATGTTAAATTAAGCTTTATATCTGTCTACAGATTTATTGTCTCCATCACTTGTATTTGTGAGCTCTCGTACCCCTAAATGAAGTCATTCTTTGCGTCTGGAGAAACAACTTGTTAAGGCTTTGGTTAGGCCTAGCTTCAGCTGGAACTCTCTTTCCTCAGCTTCTCTAAAACGTCCTCTGGAGTTAGCGGGGCCAAAATTTTCACCACTTTTTCTCGAGATTTACTCCCCTGTTTTAAAAACATAAGCAAGAGAGGTTTAGGGATTCCGAAATGGATTCTTTCCCCATTGGCGTGCAGAGGAAGGCTCAAGAACCCAAGTTGAATTACGCAAAGGACAGAAGGATAGTGTACCTTCTCCAACACCACGTCATTCTTCTTGACTTCGAGGATTTTAGAGAGGTAGCGACAGAGCTCTGCGTTGGCTTCCCCTTCGGATGGAGGGGCTGCGATGGCCACGCTTACGGCATCGGTGGTCACATCTGCAACACGTATTTTAGGATGTAGCCATCACTACTGTTAAACTCCTGCCCTAAAATGCCTCTTTGGAATCTCTCCCCTGTATGTAAGGTCAATATTAAGCTTAGAGATTTATAGACATAGCTGTGGAATAGCCTAGCTGAAGTTCCTCTTAACCCATGCTTGTTCTGACCCAGCTCCCCAAACACCACAAACCCTCTGGAATTAATTCAAAGATTCCTTTAATTAGGAGTGCCGGCAACCCCGGCAAAAAGTTTCTCTCTCAACGCAGGCTAACAAGCCTATCTGGCCAGAAGATGAATAGTTGTCTGCCACATCTATTCATCTCTGCCCCCTGCCTTTTATCCCCAGAGCTAGGGTGGGGCTTCGCTAGCAGCAGTGGCTCTTCCGTCCCAAGGACCGGCCCATAGATTTCCACTGCTCTCCTCTCCTCTGCCTTCTGTACATCTGCACATCAGGTACTGGACCAGCTGTTCCTCCTCTTCCTCATCAGCAACGTCCAGACCTGGGCACTGTTGACTCTCCATCTGAGGACTGACGAATGGCCCTGACTCCTCCTCCTCTCTCTCTCTCTCTGCCAGCTCCACTCCCTCTTCTCCCTGGGAGCTCTCAGGTTGCCTTGATGCTTACAGGCCACAACAATGCTCTTAAGTGCCTCCCATACATAAAAACCAACATCACCACTTCAAGTGTTTCTACTATCTGAAGTAGAGTGAAAAAAACCCTCTTCTGTAGCTATTTACGCAATAAGCAAAGGCCTTGACGTTTCCAAACCATTTGGATTCGTTCAGACAACCCCCCATTCTCAAATCATTTCTCTTAGGAAAAACTTGCTGGGGCACAAGGCAAACCTCTACCCAAAACCCTGTCAATGTTGCATATGTACTTATGCTCTAACGTACCTGTTACAGCATTTTGTTTAGATCCTGGTTTGGCATGAACAGAAATGACAACAGAACCATTTTTATCCGTCGTCACTGGAACTGGAGGAGCAGAAGGCTTAACCAAGTCCTTGCTTTGTGCTTTCCCCTTAAATCAAAACACAAAATGAGTCCTTGACAGCGAGATGGGAAGCATATCAATTTAATTAATAAACAACCATCTTCCCCACCCAACACTCCTCCGTCTTTCTGTCTGTCTCTCATTTATTTGTTGCCACGGCTGTTTGATCATGGAGAAAATCAACATATGGCGCGGCTTGGGGTTAAAAATGATGTGATGGCACATAACTACACAAGAGGTGAAACTCGTGGCGTCATGTTGCCATCATGCGTTATATCGCCACGGTTTCACCCTTTGAGGAGCTGGTGCGTGACACATCCACACCCACAAGCCACCAGTTTGACAGCCCTGGATTAGCCCATTAAAAGGCAATTGGGTTATTTGTGGGCAGGATATGTGCAAAGATTGTAGATGGGCCTTGCCGCAAAAATAACAAAAGAGGCACGTCTCTCTTCTAAAGCAATAAATACGATGAATGTTTACTTTAATATTTTGATGGCTTTTGAATGTGCGCTTCTCGCTTTGAAAATAAGATGCAAAGATTGCAGTAAGTTAGAACACTAGTTCATATTTTCTTGGGGGGAAAAAAAGAGCAAAGCTGAAAGAGGAGCAAATCTAAAAGATTTAGAAAAAAAAAACACCTGATTGGCTTTGCAAAAGAAAATTTGAGAGCAAAACCAAGAAAGCCATTAAATTAAATAAATCTAAAGGACAATAAAGGGCTGTCCTTTATAATAAAGGGTGTATGGTCACTGTACATATAATAATCCTCGTTGTTTGATTTGACTCAGCCTTCCACCCTTCTGAGGTGGGTAAAATAAGAACTCAGATTGTTGGGAGCAAGAAGCTGACTATAAGCTGCTTAGAGAGGGCTGTAAAGCACTGTGAAGCGGTATATAAGTGCGATTGCTATAGAAAAAAGCATCTTTGCTGACTCTATAAACCGCTTAGATTGGGCTGTAAAAGCCCTGTGAAGCGATATATAAGTCTAAGTGCCATGGGTATAGAGAGAAGCATCTTTGCTGACTCTATAAACCGCTTAGAGTGGGCTGTAAAGCACTGTGAAGTGGTATATAAGTGTGATTGCTATAGAAAAAAGCATCTTTGCTGACTCTATAAACTGCGTAGAGAGGGCTGTAAAGCACTGTGAAGCAGTATATAAGTCTAAGTGCTATTGCTATAGAGAGAAGCATCTTTGCTGATTCTATAAACTGCTTAGAGAGGGCTTTAAAAGCCCTGTGAAGCGGAATATAAGTCTAAGTGCTATGGCTATAGAGAGAAGCATCTTTGCTGACTCTATAAACCGCTTAGAGAGGGCTGTAAAAGCCCTGTGAAGCGGAATATAAGTCTAAGTGCTATGGCTATAGAGAGAAGCATCTTTGCTGACTCTATAAACCGCTTAGAGAGGGCTGTAAAAGCCCTGTGAAGCGGAATATAAGTCTAAGTGCTATGGCTATTGAGCAGGGAAGCATCAAATCCCCTTTTCAGTTCCCATGGAAGACGAGGGGCCCCTGCAGACCCCCCAAGCCCTGAGCAGGCTGCTTTCCCCCCCCCCCATTGCATTGGGGCCCTCAAATTATCCCAAGGGACCGTCCTCCCCAAAGGGACAGATTCTGCCCCTTTGCGCTTCATCCTGGCTACGGGACTCTCACTCTCTCTCTCTCTCTCTCTCCCAACCCGGAAGAGCAGCGTCTGCAGCAGCACCAGACTACAACTCCCATCATCCCTCCAAGCGGGAAGCAAGGTAGGAGAGGAAGAGGCTTGTAGTTCAAACGCGCGCACGAGGCCTGCAGCCTTTTCAGCGGCGTCCGCATTCCGGGCCTGACCTTCCGGGGCATGGCATGTCTTTGTCCCGCCGCGGCAGCCCAAACCGGAGACCCCGAACGGCGACAGAAAGCCGGAAAAGTCCAACCCAGCATCGCGGGGTCTGCGTCACTTCCGCCTGCTCTTTCCGGTCCGCCCTGCTCCTAGAGATAGAAAAAAAGGTAGAGGCGCATCCCGGGGGGTGCTTTGAGCTGCCGGGATGGCTTTTAACAAAATCTATGGAGGAGAAGCGAGAGGTTTTTAAGAGCATCGATAAAGACCAAGCTGTGATGTTTGGCCATTTAAAAAAAAAGATTCCTACGACTAGGGGAATTAATTACATTTGTAAATTAATTAAATTTAACTTATCTTTTGAGAGCAGAATGCAACAAAATGTCATTTTCATGTATCCCCACTAGTGTACATTTAAAGTGACGATGCTTTTATTCTATTCTATAATGATCTACCACTATTGAATGTACAGAGAGCTTATGCACTGGAGACAAATTCGTGCGCCTAATCGCACTTGGCTAATAACACATTCTAATTCTATTATTCTAAATTACATGTATAAAGCAGGTCCAGATTTCCAGTATTTGGGCATCTTCACACCGCACGTCTAATAGGGTTGTTTGAAAATCTAGCAGAAAATTCAGAGCTATTTCAGCAACGCAAACTGAAAATTAGAGCAAGGAGGTGGGGGATTGGTTTAGGATGAGGCACTGGCAGTGCCCATTGGCTTAGTTCAATGCTTCTCAAACTTGAAAACTTTTTAAAGATGCTTAAACTTCAACTCCCAGAATTCCCTAGTCAGCCTGCCTGGAGAAACTCTGGAAGTTACCAAGTACAGTATGACAAACACTGGATTAGTTGACGGCTCAATCAATGTGTTGTACAACCTGAAAAAGGTTTTTGTCTTAAGTGTGTTGGGTGAAGGTAGCCTAACCTGTCAAAAAACGGAACTATGTATTCCTGTAGCCATTTACTCACACATACAGAGAGTCCTTAAATAATAGTTGACGGGCTCCACTGAAGATTTGCCCATTCCACTATCCAGAGTGTTTAAGTAGCCTTCCGCAAGAATGTCCTTTGTGTTAAGACCACAATGCCCATCATTCCTAACTAATGGAAGAGTTAATTCAGTGCACATTGTGTAAGGCATTATTGCCTTACATGCTTTATTCAGGGAATTCTGCAGCTGGGATTTCAATAATCCCTAGGTATCCTGGGGCACGTATATATTGATTATAATTTATTTTTATTGTTTCTTCAGTCATGTATTTTTGTGCTTCTGAATCTAGTTACATTTTGAATACATAACTTGCCACGTAAAGAGATCTAGAATCAGAAACCAAGGTTATACTACTGCAGGCGGGATTAAGAACATTGTAAATCATAGCCAAAAGCTTCTACAGGATGGTTAGAATCCAAACTGATAATTAGCATTAGGGATGAGGTTTTGCAATTGAATAATTTGACTCCAAGCATCATCTATTATAGGAAATGTGCTTTTCGTTTTTACCTCTTCAAATATCTTTCAGTAAAGTATCTTTACATTCCAGTTAGCAGAAAATCCTCAGCAAAATTAACTTTATAGGCAGAAACTGAGACTTAAAAGGTTTTAGAACTGCAGGAACTGGTAAGACATTTTAAAGCAAAATCTGAGTCATAATTATCCCAATCATCGGGAAATAATCCTCTAGTACCCAAAAATAGGTCTTATTTGAGATTTCCTTCTGAGTAAGCATGCATAAGTGCATTATCATCCATCTCCTCCAACAATTTGCCATTTGAGAAAACCAGGACTGGGGTAGCCCATTAATAGCTCTCTGAAATTTTCCCAATGTCCTTTAAAAAAATGCATATTTAGAGACTAAGAACTGCTCCCTTAAAAACCGAAAATATTCAAGATCTCTGCAAGTATTCAAAAAGATACTTCATTTCATCCACACTTCACTTTATAGTTAAAGAATAGCTTCATACAACTGACTTCTGGATAACGGTTTTTCCAATACACAACAAAACTAGTTTAAGTTTATATACAGGTATTGAGTACTATAGCTGATGAATCTGTATCGTCCTTAATTCTAATTCATGGTTAGTTTTAAGAATGACAATTCAGTTTAACGTGTTGCACTGTACAGGAGCACAATTACAATATCCACAGATACGCACTCTGCCGCAAGTGTATTTCGGGGGGGGGGGGGGAGAGTGCTCTTTCCCGGCTTCCAGATTATGGTTAGCACATTTCAAATGACCATGTTAAGTATTTATGTACAGGTAAATATATTTTAGTTTCAAGAAAGCTTGGCTGTGTATCATCATTGTAGGTAGAGAGTACTAGTGCTTGGTATCCTCCGTGTACAATACTTCAGTTTTATAACACGTCTGAGATTATGTATTTACAAAAATTCACAGTATTTCATGTTTCCCTTCTGTTCGTGTTCAAAGCAATTTCTGTTTTGCTCCATCTCCGTTTTCTGAAGTTACGTATAAAATATAATTTCCGGTATTTGTCCGTCTTCTATTGATGTTCCGTTGTTGTTACCCGGTGAGCTAAAAAAGAAAAAGCAAGTTTTGCTTGAAGTTGGGGATTCGTGGATCACTTTCTTCAAACCCTTGGTGCCGTAGTGAGAATCAGGGCCCTAAACAAAAAGAGAAATTCATTGTTGTGGGATAAGTAAACTTGGAATGCAGACGAGGCTATGAGAAATTCTAAGCAAGGCATTATGATTTTACAGGAGGCCTGCTATAGCAAACAGAACTTTAATAAGCAATTCCCGGATTATTACAAGTATATAGGTAGTTCTTGACTTGACATTTGAGCCCAAAATTTCTGTTGCTAATTGTTGTGGCCTGCCAACGGCCAGTGGAGGTGGCAGCAGAGTCGGACAGTGAGGAGGTTGGGGAGGAACAGAGGCCACTCCTGGAGGTTGGGATAGGCTCTGATGAGGGTCTGCATCGGAGACAGAGATGAGGCCGAGGCCATCTGGCAGTTCTCAGCTGCCTTCAGAGCTAGACAGCAGTGAGGCAGAGGAACAGCTGGAGCCTGTTCCCAGGGTGTGCATGCGCAGAGTTGCCAGAAGAAAAGAACAGCTCAGAAATCAGGGATGATTTGGGAGTAAAGTCACAGGTGGACGGAGAATGGCCCCTCCCATAGGAAATAAAAGAGGAACAAAAGGGGGGTGGGCTTTTGCAGGAAACAATTCATTTGTTCGTTAGTTTGTTTCGGGAGTGTGAAGATCTGTCCGTGAATCTCGGAGACTCTGTGCCCAGTCTTTCCTTGCACAGCACCTTATTTGGAAAATATTTACATGGCAATTTTCCAAGCTAGATAAGGTCTGTGGTCATAACTTCACCTTTGAAAGACTTGTTTCCCAGACCTTTGCTGAAGGTGAATGAGAGGAATTCACATTCGTTTAATAAAAGGCGTTTTGCCAGGACCAGGAATCTGCTCCGTGCTTTTTGGGGAAGCCTAGGTCAGAACAGTAATTGAGAGAGTTGTTAAGTGAGCTTTGCCCCATTCGATGACCTTTCTGGCCAGAGTTTTTAAGTGAATCACTGCAGCTGTTAAGTTAGGAACATGGCCGTTAAGTGAATCTGGCTTCCCCATTATCAGAAGGTTGCAAAAGATGATCAGATGACCTACAACCATCATAAATATGAGTTAGTTGCCAGGCCTCTGAATTTTGATCATGTGACCATGGGGTCATAAGTGTGAAAAATGGTCAAACCACCCAAATGCCATTTTAGTGCTGTTGTACCTTCTAACAGTCACTAAATGAACGTATAAGTCGAAGACTACGGGTGTCTTCACATCGTTTGTTCACTGCTTTATAGTTACTGTTTCCCACAAAAAAGGCTCTTACTTTCAAGGTTGCACAAGCAGTGTAACACACGGTTGGCAAAATCTCTATTGGTTCTTTGAACATGACTCTAAAGGTGCTGGCCGTTCCATCACAACTAAATCCAGTGTCGTTTTGTCCCAGAGTCTGATTTTTCTCATATTCAATTATCTGTAGGAAGAAAGTGATGGGGATTTTTTCTTGTAAGAACATCTTTTCTAAACAACGCACAGCCAAAATATTGCTACTGTTTATCTTATCCAGTTCCAGTTCAAATGTTAACAATGAGGCTCTAACAAGCAAAACTTTCAGTGATCTTGTTGGGGATATTACCTGAAGCTTATAATAAAGAGAATACGTATTTAATTATTCATATACTAACGGCAGCTAGAATTGTATTTGCACAATGTTGGAAAAGTGAAGAGATTCCTACTGAAGAAGGGGCGGCGATTAGGAAAATATTAGAATGGGTAGAAATGAACAGACTGACACTGGCAATTAAGGAGAAAGAACAATCTGATTATTGTACGATATGGGAGGTGTTTTACCAAGGGTTAGAGAACTAAAAAGGAAATTGGAAATAGAAGAAGATAGAAAGAAGAATAGAAAATGTATCAAGACAGCGCTAAGAATAAAATAATTGTTAGCATTAGTATGATGAAAATAACTATAATCAATGTTATTGTATATATATTAGAAGATTAGAAGATGCCCCAACACTGGAAGTCTTTAAGAAGATGTTGGATAGCCATTTGCCTGAAATGGTATAGGGATTCCTGCCTAGGCAGGGGGTTGGACTAGAAGGCCTCCAAGGTCCCTTCCAACTCTACTATTGTATTGTATTGTATTGTAAGATATGTTAGAAGACACGTTAAGAAGGAAATGAAGATATTTATAAGATTTAAATGTACAATGTATTATAATTTGTGGAAGAATGTCGCACAGAAATATCTGTGCCCAGACGACACACCGCTTAAGGGAAGATGGAATATATGCATTTTAACATTGAAAAATAAAAAAACAACATTTATTTTAAAAAAATACTTTCAGAAATCAACGTGGTAAAATTGGACCTTCAATTGGAATTTGTGAATAATGGCCTTGCTTACAAAGCAGGCACCCCTAATACTTGAGGGCCAATGGGCACATCTAGGCTGCCTCTGGGGCCTTGTGGATTCCCAGTAACGTTCTAGGAAGTAAATATCATCAGGAGAAGCTAATAATTTGTTACATGTAAGTTTCACTTTTACCAATAACGTTTAATAAAGGCAGGGAGCTAAGCATCCATCAAGGAATGAATTGGTGGGGACATCTCCTCCTAACCAATATTGGAAGAATGGATGATAAGCTCTTGCTGTGGCAACACCGTGGCTTGATCTCAAGTCATAGCACACCAGTTTTGTACCAGTTGCCAAGAAGAAAAATGCAGATATACGGCTCAAAAAGAAGGAATTTTAACCTCCCACTCCTGCCTTTATGCCAGCTATTTACTATTTCTGGGCACAGTTTATAATGTTTACTGATCACTTTAGAAATTCTCTGGCTATCTCCATCCCCAAATGGCAGCTAAAGAGACACGATATACATGACAAAACACAACTCTTCTCTTTATTCTGATCACTGAAATGCTGCCTGATTGCTTTTAATGGCAGCTGCTGATTCAATCCTTTGCATGTGATTTCATACATGGCGATAGATTAAAACAACTCAAATGTGTATCGTGTTATTTGCACCATCCTGGGTGACATGTTGTCAAGTGAAGGTGAGGTGTGATTTAATGAAAACAGAATGGCATATTGCTTCTGCTTAAAAACCTGTAATCAGGGTGGATAAAAGTCAATGATTTTTTGTATAGAATATTAATGCACTGATCACGCTACCTAGTTGGGTAATGGAATGTCTGCAAGCAAGCAAGCAAGCTCAGAGAGCACCAAGGATTTCACAACAGGTAGAATATCCCTGATTTCAGTTCAATAAAAGTCACTCATTATAAACTTGAAAAACAATTGTACCTGTATATTAACTTGATAATCAGTGGGACCATGAATAGAACCATATAATCCAAATCCCACAATTGAAATTCTTCTATTAACTGTAAACCTTAAAAAGAGAGAGAGAGAGAGAAACACACTATTACCTGAAACTGCTATTTCACCAAACTAGGAAGCTATTTCTTTTAAAATTTGCTGATGGCTCATTTCAGTTACAAATGTATGGACCCATTTATCAATTTAACCAGAGTACTATTTTCCAGGGAAATTTTGCCAATCTTATTACGAGCGGTAAGAAAATCCCTCTATTTCAGAGCCTCACAGATGGCAGCTAAAAACTAATCCGATGCTCGTTCTTTAGATAAACTGACCTACCCTTCATTCTTTTATGACTTCTGATCTCTGCAAAAAAAAAAACCTTTCTGACATGCTTCCACCTTTGGTGCATCATGGATGAAAGGTAACAGCTTTTCTGCTAAATTCAAAGCTTCACCAGTCTGGGCACTCACCTTATTTTTGATAGGTATATAGTCTTTTAAGTATTACTCTGAGTGATATTTTATTGCTTTTATTATAGTATTTATAATGGGACATCACGGGACCCATCAGTTGCAAAAGGGGAAATTCATATATTTGCTTTCCGACTAGACATGAGGTTTATTGCTGTGATGTTTTGGAAACTCAAACCACTATGATTGTTGCATTACTGAAAACACAGAACACTATACCTGATCCGGTCACTTGTTCCACTGTAACCCCAGCGACTTTCCACTTGCTGGAATCTGTTTATGCTGCACTCCTTCCCTCTAAGACAGCATCTGGGTCGATCAATATAATCAACTCTAGGTTTAGGATTGACAGTAAAATGTAGGAAAAGATTGACTACTTCCCGATCTGACAAAATTCCAGACTGAGCAGGACCTGGGAAAAAAAATGGAAGGAATGCAACTGAGTGGAACATTTTCTGCACCAGGACAACAACTGCTCTTTTATATATAGATAGATAAGTCTATTTATACATTTATTCCACTTCTAGATTATAACTGTTAACAGCAATACCTGGCCCTGCAAGAGGGAAAAAAATGGAACGCAACCTAAGAAATCTGACAAGAAAAAAAGAAGTTGGTATTCAGACAGACTTTGTAGATTATGCTGACTGTCAATATAAACTCTGAAGTTTTCTAAAACTGTAAGGAATATGTACATATACATAAAGTAGTGCCTTTTCTAAATAATAGGCTGGTTATCCTCAAAAAGTAATCTAACAAAATTCATACACAAGGGTAAAAAATCAATCAATTAATTAACAATTCTTTTCCATTTTCCATTAATGAAATGCACATGTTGTCAAGCTTTCCGCCAGCAACCAAATTAAAAGTTTTTTTTTTAAATGGCCTAGCCGCTTTGTATGGTGCAGCCTTTTTCAACATGTACAAGCAGCACCATTCTGTGGGCGAGCAAGGAAATTAAATGGGCCCAAATATAAAAATTTAGATTTGTATGATTTAAAACAAAATATATCGAGTTACAATGCAAAAGGCAAAGCAGAGTTTTATATGGCCACAAAGTTCAACAGAGGCACAATTAAATGTAGGTTTTATAAAACCTCACGTGATCAAATAACCATACATGCTCACACCCAAATCCCTGTCCTTAGTGGTGTAAACGTTTCAAACGAGTGTCATATTTTAGGTGAAATCATTTGGTTTATTTTCAGCATGTGGCCAACATTTCCCATGCGGCATCACTAAATGCTCCAAGTGAAACCCTACTGAAAGGATGCTGAATCTGTGAATGTAGGTCCCATACTTGTTTTGAAGCAAGACTATTTGGGACTTTACAGGTGCACTCTCACCTTGCTTTTTAAACACATTGGTGAATGAACTGCCGGAAGGGGAAAAACAGAGATTAAAATAGGTCCTTTCTAGTAAGATAGAAGCATTGACAGGTTTTTCTATTTAAGTTTGGTGTAACTTTTACAACGACAAAGCCAATCAGAAAGGTTACCTGCTGCAAACTCTTCAATTGTCATGAGTGGGAAGCGGATTAAAGAGAGAGCTTTGCCAAGTACTTTCTGCTTATTTGCAGAGGTGACTTGTAGCTGCTGCCTCTGACATTCGGCTTCGGCCCAACGCACCACGGCTCCAAAGAGCCGGCTCTCTCGAATACTGAGCGTATCTCTTTCCAGGACAGCACACAAGGTGTCTGAGGAAGAAGATTGGAGTTTTTATTGCACACTTTTGCATAGATCACAAATAAGATCGTGGTACATGCAAGCTTGACTTCAGGCCTGATTCCAGCTAAACTGGTTTCGGACAGCTGCCCCTTTCCCTGATGAAAACAAGACATGAATCATCTTCTAATGGTAAACCACTTCTGCACACTGAAGAATAAATCAGAACTACCGTTGCATAAAACGACTTTTAGCTATTAAAAGTAATCATCCTGCACCAAAATAGCTTGATACTCCCGTAATCCTATTCACACCTTCTTGAAAAATTCATCCAGTAGTAATTCAGGCAGAATCTTTAAACATAAAAGTCAAATAATTATGCAGTAAAACCAGCGTAGGATAATGCTGCAAAAACCTGCTAACCAAAAAGACAACCTCTTAGCCAATCTCTTATTAATGGGAGGTATGTATGAAAACTGATTTTTTAAGGAACAGGGAATGTAGTGCTCTACGGATGCTGTGGGATTCCGATTCCAATCAGTGATCAGGACCAACACCAACATCATCTGGATTGTCACAGATTGCCAATGTAATGTAAACACATTTGTGTTTAGGAGCCACTTACCTATATCAATATCCGTAAAGCCTTCTGCGCTTATTGCATCCATAGTACTTTTGTCTATTGTGTCAAGGCAGAGACTGGCCAGTTGAGGTTCATCAAATAAACGAGCCTGTCCAAAAATATTTGTCCAAAATTATGCTATTTTAGCTTATAGAAATAGTTTTTTTAAAATGTTTACTTTTTTACTTATCAAATGGAGAAACCGCCCATCTCACTCCCACAGCAAGTGATAACATTTCAACATTCAATAATAAAAGTCGTGGTTATTTTAATTGAAGGAAACTCAAGGAAAGTTTGCTGCTTTTAAGGAATTTTTAATTTAACGCTCCTTTCCCAAACCATCCCAGATTTAGTTCTTACCACAAGAAAGAAGAGCTGCATAGTAGGAAATAAAAGACCAACAATGTAACTTATTCTACAGTATTTAACTACATTTAAGGACAACTCTGCAATATCCAAGTCTAAGGGATACAAGTTGCAATCTCTTTCAATTTTGTTTCAGGAAGTATTTGATAATCAGTCTCCAAACCCAGTTGAAAGTCTAGACCCAGAGCCTTGAATTCAGTAAAAAAAAAAAACAGTTATAAAACACACAACTCCAACAAAACAGTTGGATTGTTACCTGGGTAAGCAGCATAAAAGCATTATCTGCCCGAAGGTGCTTAGTGAGAAATTCTACACAATGAGCTTCCAGAGCAGGGACAGCATACTTCTTAGCTGTATAGAGAGTGGTCATAACAGTTTCAGGACCAATCTGAACTTCATCTGAATATAAAAATCTAAAAAAAAAATAAAAAATCAAAGAAGATAAATTTAGGAAAACGACTAGATACATGCTTATTCACACCACTTTGTCTTAGTAGCTTCTTTATACTCTTAATTTGATGACACAAAGCTGATTTTGCAATATGTATATAAACCAAACTTTCCAGTAATATCAGCAAAAAGGCAATCAAATCACTTTCAAGACTCAAAAAGTAGGAGATTGCCTCTGGGCCTAGCGCAACAAGAAATGCTGCATTCCTTGAAGTCCAGTTCAAAATGCCCTTATCTATCTTATCAAGTTCAAATATTTTGACTTGCCTCTCTCCCAGGTCTCCAAAATCTCCAATAATCCACATTGTTCAGCAATCAACCAGCAGCCAAACCTACTTTCTGGGCGCCCACAATTTCACCAAGGGCCACAACCTCTTTTTTCTACAATACGCAATGTGACAGCATTTTGCACAACAAATGGAAATAAAATATTTTTGTATACCTTTAAGAGGACCTTTTAAATTCATCTTGACATCAGGCACAATCCACATTATCATCATGGCAAATACCCTTTAAAGAATAAGCAAAGGTGGCTTTTGTTTTTGAGAAAGGTGATGTCCAAATTCACTGTACCATCCTGGCTTAACAACCAGGATCCATACCTTTGTGCCAATGCAGTCATCCTGATTCAACCATCACTATGGATGGCTTAGTGGTTTTTAATTATTTCATCCAATTACCCCTTTCGTGTCCTTGGTGCTCCCTGCGTTTGATTGTTTGCTTCATATGTTTCATTACCCAAATCAGCACTGATGATGTTACCTAGCTAGGTAATAAAACATCTGCAACAGACATCCAATCACAGAGAACCCTAAAAACATCACAATTCAATTCTGAGCTACATATATTATCTTCTATTGAAATTATCCCCTTTCCTGGCCACAAATTAATTTTATACATAACTCAAAGCAGCCAACAGTTAGCTCATTTGCCTCCTATTTTCTCCACCACCACAATCCTGTGAGGTGGGTTGGGCTGAGGGAAACTAACTAACCAAAGTGATCCAGAAAGTTTCCACGCTTAAGTCAGGATTAAAACTCCCTGTCCCTGGGTTTCTAGGCCAGTATCTTCACCAGTTTTTATGTCTCTCTATATCTTATTACAGTCATTGACCAGCATATATCTCTGTATAAATCATGTCATTACCTCCCCATCCCCCCAGACAAAAGAGCCAAGTTAAATATTTGTTACTAATAAAGGAGAATATTTGTAGCTGAAGATTGACATGAGGGATTCTTGATGCTCTCTGAGCTTGCTTGTTATGGTAATGAAACATCTGCAAAAATGCAAGAAAGCTCAGAGAGCACCCTTCAAGTATTTATTATGGTCATAAACCAGCACATTTTTTTCTATATAAACCATGTCATTACCCCTACAATCAAATCAAATCTTTATTAGCCGTAGACCAGCATAATCAACTTAAATATTCATTCCTCCACTACTACCAAAAAAAGCAAAAGCAAATCTTTATTACAGCCACAGACAAGCATATCTATTTCATTAATTCCCCCACCATTACCCCCAAAAGCCAAATCAAATCTTTACTAGCTCTAGAGTAGACCAGTATATATCTTTATATAAACCAGGGGTGTCCAAACTTGGGAACTTTAAGACTTGTGGACTTCAACTCCCAGAATTCCCCAGCCTGCTGGCTGGGGAATTCTGGGAGTTGAAGTCCACAAGTCTTAAAGTTCCCAAGTTTGGACACTCCTGATATAAACCATGCCATTCTCCCCCCCCCCCAACAAATCAAATATTTAAGGTCATAGTCCAGCACATAGGTAAACCTCGACTTACAACAGTTTGCTTAGTGACTGTTCGAAGTTACGATACTGAAAAAAAATGACTTATGACCATTTTTCACACTTTTGACCATTGCAACATCCCCATGGTCACATGATTTACATTCAGATGCTTGACAACTGGCTCATATTTACGACATTGCACTGTCCCAGGGTCAGGCGATCCCTTTTTGCCAATTTTTGAACAGCAAAGTCAATGGGGAAGCCAGATCCACTTAAAGACCATGTTACTAATTTTAAAAAATGACACAATTCACTTAACAAATATGGCGAGAAAAGTCGTAAAACGGAGAAAAACAATTTTCTCACTTAGCAACATAAATTTTGGCCTCAACTGTTAAGTCAAGGACTGCATTATAAAACATTATCCCCTCCCCCAAACAAAGCCCAATCAAATCTTTATTAAGGCCACAGACCAGCAGGTATCTTTATATAAAAACCATGCCATTATGCCCCAAATAAAGCCAAATCAAATCTTTTAGATCACAAACCAGCATGTATCTTTTTATAACACATGCCATTATTTCACCCCCCCTAAAAGTCAAATCAAATCTTTATTAAGGCCATAGACCAGCATATATCTTTATATAAAAACCATGCCATTATCGTCCCCAAACAAAGCCAAATCAAATCTTTACTAGTTCTAGACCGGCACATATCACCATTCACTAAGTCTGCATTACTATTATTATTAGTCTTCTCATCATTCTTATCACCTATCGCCTCCCACTTATGACTGCAGGACTGTAGCTGTTGCTTGAATCCTTACGATTGATATTGTTTCCTTATTGCTTATTTGTACCTATGACTATCATTAAGGGCTGTACCTTATGATTCTTGATGAATGAATGTATGTTTTCTTTTTAGCTACACTGAGAGCATATGCACCAAAGACAAATTCCTTGTATGTCCAATCACACTTGGCCAATAAAGAATTCAATTCTATTATTCTATTCTATTCTATTCTATTCTATTCTTATAAAGTATGCCATTAACCCCATCACCGCCAAAACAAAGCCAAATCAAATCTTATATTACCTTCCACCAACCCAAATCTCTTTTTCCTGCAATTGTTTCCTCCACCACCACCACCATCCTTCAAAAGCAGAGCTGGAGTTTTTTATCCTCACCAGCCACACCAAAGTGGATCCTGGACTCCCCCAAACACAGGAATAGAATAGAATGGAATGGAATATAATAGGGAATAGGGAATACAATGGAATAGAACAGGTAATATGGAATAGAATAGGGAATGGAATATGGAATGTAATAGGGAATAGAATAGGGAATAGGGACTGTAATATGGAAATGTAATAGGGAATAGAATGGAATAGGGAATATGAAATATAATAGGGAATAGAGAATGGAGTAGGGAATGAAATGGAATAGATTAGGGAATGGAATAGGGAATGTGAAATATAATAGGGAATAGGGAATGGAATAGAATAGGGAATATGGAATAGAATAACAGAGTTGGAAGGGACCTTGGAGGTCTTCTAGTCCAACCCCCTGCTTTTAATAGCCCTTCTACCACCACCCCCTGCAAGTGATGCCCTAAAGGAAGCCCCCCTTGGGGGATAACACCCGCCCCCACTCCCCAGTTTAACCCCCACCCCGCCCCCTTCGCCTTCGGACCTGAGCAGAGCCAGGAAGGCGGCGGGCTCCACGTCGGGCAGCTCGATCTCGGCCGAGGTGGTGGCCATGCCGCCGTTGAACATGGCGTCGAAGACGGCGCTGCCCGCCGCCAGGACGAAGCGGTGGGCGGGGATGCGCTGCTGGCCCGGCCCGGGCGCCCCTCCGCCGGCCCGAGAGCCGCCTTTGCCCACCACGAAGCGCACGTCGCTCAGCAGCTCGTTGGCGAAGAGGAAGGCGAAGCGCTCCCGCAGCGACCGCTTGGTGGCCTGCCAGTTGTAGGCCGGCTCGCGCTGCACCATCACCGGGGCTGCGGGCGCCGGCGCCCCCGCCACGCCGGCCGGGCCTTCGTTGCCCGCGGCGGCTACCAAAGCCGCCTCAAGGCCGCCCGCGGCCGCCATTGCCAGCCCTCCTCCTCCTCCTCCGGCCCGCGCAGGCGCTCTCGTTCTCTCGCCTCACAATCCGCCCGGCGCCTCCCCGGGCACATCTGCGCAGGCGTGACGTCGCAACGTAACGCGGACGTGCGGCCGGAGAGCGCCTTGCGTTTCCCATTCCCTCCCCCCAACCTCCGCCTATGCCGGCGGCGAACCGAGTGCGGCTGCGCGCGCATCTCCCCTCCGCGCTCGCAGAGATACTAATGAAAGAGGAGACCGCCGCGGTTGAACAAAGACTTCTGGGCTTGCGTTGTGTTATTGTCAACCAAAAATGCCTCCTTCCTTTTTTTTTTCCCGCCTCCACCGTTGGAGAAAATCGCAAGTTTTCTTTTTCGACCAAAATTCCTCGGTTTTTTTCTCTCCATCGGTGGAAAAAATCGCGAGAGGGGGCTCGGGAGACGCCACAGACAGACCCCAAGTCAAAATTGCAAGGGGAAATGGGTTGCCTTTTTTTTTTTTTTGCTGTTCTGATTTGAATGCAGAATGTGTGTAGGTTCTTGCACGGGGGTGGGGAGAACCACATAAAAGGGAGCCAAAATCTTGGAAAAAAAATATGTTGAGGGAAATCTCCAAAGGGAGCAAATCTGAAAGAGGCTCTTAAACATATTTTTTTTAAAAAAAGCACCTTGGCTTTGCAAAGGAAAATCCAAAGTTAAAAGCAAGAAAATAAAGAAATGGAAACGGCTGCTTTCTGAAATCAAGAACTGGGCTTTATATCAAAGGAGGTGTGGTCGCTGTAGGTGTGTGATGCCCTCTGAATGAAATCACGATGCATTTTAATAATGTGTACAGTATGATTTGAAAAATAAGGTAAATGTGGGAGCTTTTAAGAAATGTTGATTTGACAAATGTTGATCGAAGACCAATTCCTTGTATGTCCAACCACACTTGGCCAATAAAGAATTCTATTCTATTCTGCATTTCTATTCAATTCTATTTTATTCTATTCTATTTTCTATTCTATTCTATTCTACATTTCTATTCTAGTTTATTCTATTTTCTATTCTATTCTGCATTTCTATTCTATTCTGCATTTCTATTCTATTCTGCATTTCTATTCTATTCTGCATTTCTATTCTATTCTATTCTATTCTATTCTATTCTATTCTATTCTATTCTATTCCTTCTCCCGTCCTAGCCTAGCCTAGCCTGTCTTGTCCTATTTCCAACCCTAGGTCTTTAACTGAACAGCTTTTGCTCATCAATACTAGGAGCAAAGTTTCCATGTAAAGAATGTTTGTGAATTCCAAGGGGATGATATAATGATGCCAGACAGTGATACAATATAATATTTTGAAGTCTATTAAGTATTTCATTAACAAATGAAACAAGGAAACATTAATGTTTATCTTCCTTCTTTGGACGTGGTTCACTGCAGCAGTTAAAATATGGCAGCTGGTGAAATGGGGGCAGAAGAGGAGGCCCCAGGAGGTCGTTTGAAAGATGCATTGCATTGTAATCGAAAAAATATAAATGAATATGTGTATTGCTAGAGCAGGCAAAGTTTTTCCTGTCGTAACTCCCATGAATAAGTAGATAAAAAGACTCTTATTTCTTATTTCAGAAGCATTTTTTTCTCTTCAGGGTTTCATTCAATATAATGGGGGGGAAATGATGTTGAAGAAAGGTAGCATCCACCCTCCCCTCCTAGAAGAATGAAGTATTTTAGGAAATATTAAAAAGGCAGAATATTATGTTTCCCTGGATGAGAAAAGGAGAAACATGTTTTAAAGACAAAGCAGCTGTCAGGTCTGCAGCCATCTTTTCTTTTGGATCTTTGACCTGCAACACTTTCTATTATGCTACTGTGCATTTTCTATTGTGGGAAAATGTGAGGGGGGGGTTGTACAGAGTTAGATGCTATGTAGCCATAACAACATTCTTTCTAGAAAGCCAAGGTCATCCTTTGTCTTTGCACCTCTGCACCTGACCGGAACTGTATGAGTGGAACTGCCAGTATGGCAGTGGACGATTGGACCATGTGATGGACTTGTGGGTGTGGGGGCAAGATCTTGAACTTTCAACTGGGTGGGGGAAACCGGGAAGTATTCAGATTCGGGTTTTCCGAGATGTGCCAACATGGCTCTTTTAATAAATTGGAACTTGGAGGAATCCTTTGCCTCTGACTCTGATTTAATTTTGGATGCTATTTGGAACCCTGACAGCAGCTCCCTGCAGCTCCCTACCCCCCCCCCCACTTTCAGCTCCAGGGTGATAGGATTAAGACAAGGCCCTCAGGACATGATAGGATTAGCCCTCTACCCATCTAGCAACAGAACTCACCACATGGCACCTAGGAGATTGTATCACCCAGCAAGGCTCAAGCAAGTCTGGGACTCAAATGACAACCTACAAAGTTACCCCTGCATAGCCTCATGGGAGATTGACAGCCAATCAGAATACAAGCTCAAATTCAAAGCCCCACAGGGGGTATAAAATCTATCTCCCTCTCTCACCCATGTGCTTTTTCTTTTGCCAAGGATCTCACACCATGTGGTCCTGTCCACCATTGGACCATCTTTCCAGGCAGCTTCCATGTTTTTGGTGTCTTCCCCACCCCCCTTGGAACTGAACCCAGAGGGACATTTCTTCCAACAATGTTAATTCAGTTCTTTGTGTGTGTATTGTGTCGTAGCCAAGGGAGCAGATGAATGAATGTCTAATCTTTCCTTGAATAAAGGTCTGCAGCATTGCTGGCTTTCCATGCTTCAGTTAAATCCCAGGGAAGGCTGGAGGGGAGGCGAGGGGGGAGGGTTGTCCCTTTGAGGAAAGTCAGGGGTCCGTAATTAGAATAATGTGCAGGTATCTTTGGGGAGGTAGTTTAAAAAGTCAAAATGGCAGTCTTGGCTGTATAATAGAAACCCTGCCTCTTCTATCCCCACCACCCAGTCAGAGCTAAAGAAACTTCTTGGATGAGAAGTGAAACGACTTCAAAGAAATACCAGAAAGTCCAGTTGCCTCCTGAAAAAAGCTCCTTTGGAACAATCATGAGCTGGATGTGACTGAGAATCTCCCTAGACATCCTGCCTCTTCTAAACCTGCATTATGCTTGCTGGGGAATTATGGGCAATTGATCATCTGCTGAAATGGACTGCAATGTTCAAACATATTCAACGTCACAGACACTGGTGGCATTCAACCGATTCAGGCGAACCGGTAGTGGCGACCTGTGGGTGGGTCACTTGCCCTGGTGCTATGCCATCCTACTTGGCCATGTTTTCTAAGCCATGTACATGCATGCAAGCCGCGCATGTGAGCAGAGCGCCTGCACGGGAGGCCACACACATGCACAGAAGGCGCATGCTCACAGTTTTGGTATGCAGCGAACCAGTGGTGAAATTATATGAAACCCACCTCTGGTCCCAGAGGAGTCTATGAGAGAAACCTGTAGCTGCACTTGCAAGGGTGCCTAACAACATACATGAATTCTTGGTTGGGAAATCCATGCGAGACAACCTCATATGCAAACACACGTGTCATAGCCACAGGTGTGTCCAGCCGGCCTCTCTCAGTAACCAAGAAAGAAACCACTTAGCTCCATTTGCAGAATTAAGAGTACTTTTACTGGTTATGAAAAGATAGCAGCTAAGCAAAGCAAGATCTGAGGGGAAAAGCGTGCGAAATCATACATATCAATACGTGACCAACCCCCTCCCCCGGCAACCCTCATCCCACTGTCCGATCTGTAAATCCCTTAGGTGTCATGTGAGTTCCATCTTCAAGGAGCATCATCAGGTTGATATGCAGGACGGTTGGCCTTGACCAACACCAAGCGCTAGTCTCCAGCATGCGCAGTAGACGGTGAAACCAAAACTCCCACTTTACAATCTCTCCTGTACTAAAGCTTCCCCTCCCAAATACTAGGGCCTCCCCTCCCTGTTTCAATGGCAGCCGAAAGCAAATAGCGAAACAGAGGCTGACAAGGGGACTCTATGCAAACACATCAGGGAATCTGTGTGTGTTGCATTTTGTAGATATAAAACTTTGCTGTAGAAACAGCTGGACCTGGCTTGGTTTAGCTCTCCAATCCCAGCATGATTTTATCTATATATAAAAATACTTCCCACACAAACTTTAAACTAAGTTTGACCTCAGCCTGACCCAAACAGTGCAAATTCCACGCCTTACGTATCATCTATTGCAAACAACTCGAAAGAGAGATTTTTAGCACCATGACAACACCGCAGAAGTGTGGCATGTCCATGCTTACTGAGAAAGGAATCACAGGATGTTAAATTGAGCTTCACATTTTTTCCCTGTAGTCTCTGGGACAGAAGGCTGTAAAGGGGGGGGGGGGAAGGTCTGGCATCCTTGTGCTGAAATCAGGATTTCAGGCCCACCCATTGGGCAGATTGCCCATTGGTCTGGAGAAAGAAGGACGTCCACACACGATGGCAAACCCAACAATGATGTTGGGCATGTCGTGATCATGGGTGGGTTCCTGCCAGTTGTAACCTCTTCTATAGAAGAGGTTCCACAAATTTACAGTGCCGTTTAGAACCGGTTCCAGCTCCCTCCCCCCACCCGTCCACACATCATCAAGATGAAGAGCGAGAGGAGGAATTCTGGGAGTTGAAGTCCACAAGTCTTAAAGCTGTCAAGTTTGAACACCCCTGGGGGTTTTTTTTCCTAAAGGGCTAGGGGTGCGAGGGTCTTGTAACTTGACAGCTTTAAGACTTGCGTGCTTCAAATGCCAGAGTTTCTGAGCCAACATTTTGGTTGCTAAGCAAGAGCGTTGTTAAGTGAGTTTCACCACATTTTACAAGTTGGCCACGCCCACCCAGTCACATGGCTGGCAAGCCACTCCCACTTGATCACATGGCTGGCAAGCCACTCCCACCCAGTCACATAGTTGGCAAGCCACTCCCACAAAGCAGACCACACCTACAGAAGAGGTTCTAAAAAATTTTGAAACCCACCACTGGTCGTGATGCAATCATGTAAAAGACACAGAGTCTATAGTTGGCACAATGATGCTGTATGAGTATGTCGGAGAGTTTAATACAGCAGATGAAGGTTTTCCAAGGTGAAATGACAATAAAATTGAAACAAACAAACTTCTAAGTGACCTCGGTGAAGTGTAAGGCTCCAATCTTGATCTTGCATCAGTAAAGGTAAAGGTTCCCCTCGCAACATATGTGCTAGTCGTTCCCAACTCTAGGGGGCGGTGCTCATCTCCGTTTCAAAGCCGAAGAGCCAACGCTGTCCAAAGATGTCTCCGTGGTCATGTGGCCGGCATGACTAAACGCCGAAGGCGCATGGAACGCTGTTACCTTCCCACCAAAGGTGGCTCCTATTTCTCTACTTGCATTTTTACATGTGTTTTTGATTTTTGAGATGGCATTTCATAACCATTCATAAACCGAAGTGAAATATAAAATATGTATTCATAAATGACATGAAACCAAGCTTGCAAACTTAAATACATAGGTAATGAAATTAAAATTCAACAAATGACATAAATAAGGGCTCATTGAGTTTCAGATTCATCAAGGTGATGTGGAACAAGGCCGCAAGGCGGTTTTTGCTATACACACACCAAGGATAGAGTTCAAAGTATATATCCAATATTGTTTTTCTTTTTAAAAATTTGGTTTTGTAAAAAAAAATTAAACGTTTTCCCCTTCATGGGCCCCGTTTGAACAATGTACGGCTGCACCCCCCTCTCTCCTCAGGCCTGGGGATGTTGTCTGAATCCTGGGAAGCCCCTTGCAAAGCTGGGTGCGCAATGGGTTGACTCAGAACCCCATGTCTTAGGTTGCCTCTCCGGGTTGCCTATAGGTGGGTATTTCTGCCCAGAGACGGGCTGGGGGAGGAGGAGGAGGAGGGACCCCAACAAACCCGCCCGCTTTTGCCTGATCTGATCGGGCGGCGGCGTTTCTCTGGCCATGGGAGCCTGTGGGCGCCCGCTCCGCTCCAACAGCGGCACCAGGAGCGCACAAGGGCGCACCAGCTTGGCGAGAGGGCTGGAGGACGAGGCGGAAGCCCTCCCCACGCATCGGTCGGCCGGGCTGCGAGCCGCGAACCCCCTGCAGCCTGCAGAGTCGGCCTGCCCGAAACGCATGGAGCAACTGGATAGCCAGCCCTGAAGCCCAGCGCCAGAGCCCGGAGCGGAATGCCAACGGTTTAGCTCCTCCGAGCCCAGACCAGGAGGAGGAAGAAGAAGAGGAGGAGGAAGAAAAATAAGAAGAAGAAGAGGAGGAGGAGGAGGAGGAAGAAGAGGAGGAGGAGGTGGTGGAAGAAGCGGGCCAACTGCTGGGATGAGCGCCGCGGCCGCCACCGGGGTCTTCGTGTTATCCCTCTGCGCCATCCCGGTCACCTACCTCTTCAACGCTTTGGCTGCCGCCGGCAGGTGAGCCAAGGGGTGGCGGGGGGGGGGGAGCAGGTGCGGACGTTTCCTCACGTGCGCGCTGCCAAGCGGGGCTGGTGTAACGTGGGAAAGGGAGCCTCGCGGAAAAGAGGAAAGGGGGCGCAGATGTGGCAAGAAGCGTTGAGAGAGGCGCGCGCAAAGAGCGGAGCTTCGTGCCAGGTGGAAAAGCTGCCAGGACACCTGGAGGCAGCCCCCCCCGTTTCTCTGGCCCGCCCTGCCCGCCAGGTCTCAAGGGTGCACCCCAAAGACTAGGAGGGGAGCGATTTGTAAGATTGGGGAGAATTCAAGGGAGGGGGGGGGGATTTGCAGGAAGCTGCATTTGCACCCGCTGGGCAATGTTTCTGAGTCAACCCGGGTCCAGCTGTGTGGCTGCTGTCGTCTGCCTGGTGCCTTAAGAATAAAGTACCTTGGATTTGATTACTTCTGCTTAGGGATGAGTGGTTGTTGCTGAAGTGTGTATTGGGTTGTAGGGGGGGGGAGGGAAAGGGGCTTGAACAAACTGAACATGGGCCATGGCTTCTCTTCCCTACCTTCAGCTGCTTGCCTTCTGGCAACTTTCCCCAAATGCCACAAGGGAGAAAATAAAGTCCCATGAGTTTTTTTTTTCCAAATTGCATATAAGTCATTATTATTATTTTTTATTCATTGTGTTTGGTTAGCCACAGTGGGCCAGGCTATTGTGTTTCCAGCATGCTGAATTCATAGAATATAGAATAGAATCGAGTTGGAAGGGACCGGAGAAATGGAAACAATTTATGTCCAGGATGAGAGGGGTCTGTGAATATTTTCACAGCCCTCTTTTTGACTCGTGCAGTGTACAGGTCCTCCATGGAAGGCAGGTTGTTTTTCCTGCAGTTCTAATATATCAGTTGAAGGTAGGAAAGTCATCCGGGCCTCTTGTATGCGCTCTTTCCATTGGAAATTTTGAGATTTTTTTTTTTTCAAACGAACAGTGCAAAAATTGGCCCAGCTCTAAAATACTGGTGATCTTTTTAATGATCTTTCACTTTCTATCCAGATAAGTGCTGGCAAGGATTTAAAAAGCAAATTCAACCATGCCCCTTTTTTCAAATCCAACCAACCGCTATAGAACAAGGATCGAAACTGCAGCCTAATTTGGGAACTAAGACCAATTGATACATTCTCTGGAGTAAGCCCAGAATAGCCAACTTTGCACCTAACTGTCAGTTGTACAAAAGCAGAGTTGCCGTGTTGCTTTCATTCCATGCCACCACGCCCAACCAAATTGCCTGGGAACAGCAGGTTTCCTCAGGGCTAAATGATCCTTAATTAAAAGAACCAGATCTCTGCATTTGCAAACAACAACAACAACAAAAAGCACCTCATAAAGTCATAAATAAACTGCACTAACAAGATTGACAGGGCCATGGACCCAGCATGAGGGGTCAGAGGAACACAAGGAGATTCTGTAGAATCCCTGCTAAATAGGGAAGCATTCACCTGGTCCACCGGGCCTAAAAAGCAGGATATTTTTTATTTATTTATTTGTTTTGTCAAGCATGTATAAGATAATAGATATAAGTACATACAAGGTTATGAATACATGAAATGAATACAAATAAATGGGGAGACAGGGATAGCAGGGACATTGCAGTGGTGGATTTCAGGGGGGTACGCCCCGGTACGGGCGTACCGGATCCTGCTCAGAGCACCGGGTACCTTTCCAGTACAGTACTCCAGAGGGCTCACCTGCCCGCCCGCGCTCCTTACCTGTGCTTTAAGCTTTTGGCGCTTCCATGCACACATATGGCATGTACAGCGCCTGCGCGATGCTCCGCCGAGCAGCTGGAGCGTCGGCAGAGGCTTGTGGAAGCGTCGCAGGCAAGGACACCGCATGTGCGCGCGCATTGCATGCGTCCATGTGGGTGATGCCAGGGCCGTTCCAACCGTACCGGTTGGAACAGAATCCAGAACCCACCACTGGCACATTGGTACACTTATGCACCTTACAGGAATGGGGTGAGGACCACAGTAGACAGTTTTGAGTTTGAAGCTGTGAAGGTTTGAGGCTGTAACAATGGAGTCAGGTAGAGCATTCCAGGCGTTGACCACTGTTGCTGAAGTCGCATTTTCTGCAATCGAGTTTGGAGCGGTTGACCTTGAGTTTGTATCAATTGTGCGATTGTGCATTGTTGCAATTGAAGCTGAAGAAGTCATTGACAGGTAGGACATTGCAATAGATAATTAGTGTGTGTGTGTGTGTGTGTGTGTGTGTGTGTGTGTGTGTGTATATATATATATATATATATATATATATATATATATATATATATATATATATATATATACACACACACACACACACACACACACACACACACACACAAATTATCTATTGCAATGTCCTACCTGTCAGTGACTTCTTCAGCTTCAATATATATATATATATATGTGGAAATAGTAGACATTGCAGGGATGTACAGTTGATGGGACCACAAAAAGGACCTTCTCAGTGGTGCCCCCCTTTTTTATGGAACATCCTCCTCCTCAATGTATGATTAACCCCCAGCTTGTTGCTTTTCCAAAAGGTGCTAAAGGTGTGGTTTTATCAGTAGGATTGGAGTCCCCAAATGGAGCCGATCAAGGGGTTAATTTGATTGCTTTGCTTGCTGCCATTGGGCGGAGTAGATGTTATTATCAGATCGATCTGATTTGATATCCTTGACCACAGCCAAGCGCTGTTCTGTAGTTTGCAAAGTAATATTAACTCTAACCTCTTTTAAAAGTTCTAGAATAATAATAGCAATAGCACTTAGACTTAAATACTGCTTCACAGTGCTTTTACAGCCCTCTCTAAGTGGTTTACAGAGTCAACCTATTGGCCCCCAACAATCTGGGGTCCTCATTTTACTGACCTCGGAACGATGGAAGGCTGAGTCAACCTTGAGGCGGTCAGGATCGAACTCCAGACTGTAGGCAGAGTCAGCTTGCAATACTGGATTCTTAACTTCTGCGCCACCATGGCTCATACATATATAACTACATTTTCCCCCTTTTATCTTAAAACAAATTGTGATTCCTGTTTTTTATTTGATGGTCTCTGACCAAATCAAAGTTTGGTTTTGATTGTGTCGCTGCCGCCGTTGCCACGGGGTGAGGTTTTTACGTAGAAATGTGAGGTTTAATGTTGTAAGCCACCCCAAGTCACCTTTGTGTGAATTGGGCGACCATATACGTTTCTTTCATAATAATAAATCTTGCACAGAAAACACTTCCCCCCGCCCCTTCCAGTCGTGGCCTTCCCCATTCTGGCAACCCAGAAAGCTCAAACTGCCCAAGGAGCTGCTAATATAGTTCTACAGAGGAATTATTGTGTCTGTCATCTGCACCTCTATAACTGTCTGGTTTGGTTCTGCAACCCAACAAGGCAGACACAGATCTCAATGGATAATTACAACTGCAGAAAAAACAACGGCTACCAACCTGCCTTCCATTGAGGACCTGCATACTGCACGAGTCAAAAAGAGGGCGGTGAAAATATCTACATACCCCTCGCATCCTGGACATAAATTATTTCAACTCTTACCCTCAAAACGACACAAAGGGCACTGCACACCAGAACAACTAGACACAAGGAGAGTGTTTTTCCCTAACGCCATCACTCTGCTAAACAAATAATTCCCTCAACACTGTCAAACTATTCACTAAGGCTGCATTACTATTACTATTAGTCTTCTCATCGTTCCTATCACCCATCGCCTCCCACTTAGGACTATATAACTGTAACTTTGTTGCTTGTATCCTTAAGATTTATATTGATTGTTTCCTAGTATGATTCGATTGCTTATTTGTACCCTATGACCATCATTAAGTGTTGCACCTTATGATTCGTGACGAAGGTATTTTTTCTTTTTATGTACACTGAGAGCATATGCACCAAAGACAAATTCCTTGTGTGTCCAATCACACTTGGCCAATAAAGAATTCTATTCTATTCTATTCTATTCTATTCTATCCTATCCTATCCTATCCTATCCTATCCTATCCTATTCATCCTATCTTATTCTATTTGTCCTATTCTATTCATCCTATCATATCCTTTTCCAGTGGTTCTCCACCTGTGGGTCGGGACCCCTTTGGGGGGTCGAACGACCCTTTCACAGGGGTCGCCTAAGACCATCGGAAAACACATATTTTCGATGGTCTTAGGAACCGAGACACCAATTTTATGGTTGGGGGTCACCACAACATGAGGAACTGTATTAAAGGGTCGAGGCATTGGGAAAGTTGAGAACCACTGTCCTATTCTATCCTATTCTATTCATCCTATTCTATCCTATTCTATTCTATTCATTCAATTTTACTCTATTCTATTCTATTCTATTCTATTCATCCTATCCTATCCTATCCTAACAGAAAAGCATTGACAGAGTACCCTCCCTGCTCATTTTGTGCAGCCGCTTGGCTGTCTTGCAGCTGGGATGTCCTTTATCCCTGGAACAATACCTGGAGTTTGCACAGATTGTGTTTCAGGTTATATAAAGGGGGACATGCTGAACAGGCTATTGTTGATGTCATGGCTTAGAAGGTACCCTGGGGAAGGCCAGGCCGGGCCAGGAACAAGAGCAGGAAGGTCAGGGCCCTTTGGCACTTGCATAAGCTGGGCTGGTATTTTTAGACACTGCCCTGCCCTCGGCTGCCCGTTGCCTGCGCTGACATGTTGTGGAAAGGGGAACAACAATAGCCAGCAGCTGCTTTCTCCAGAAAAAAATGCCAGAGGTTCATTTGTCAAAAGGGAAGCGGCAGGCTTGGCCTGAGTGCGAAGGCTTTCTCCCTGGAGCCCATGTTGTCCTCCAGCTCTGCAAAGAGAGGACCGCGACTCGCAATCAGGATGAGCATCCCTACTCATTAGTTACTAAGCCTACTTCTTTTTTTTTTATTATTATAAACAATTATACACATTGACAAAGACATACGCAGCACTTACAAGTAAGATTGGAACTTCCCATTCCTTCTTTCAGCAGATATTTTATCGGTGCATTTTGACAAACATTTCCCCCCCCCCCCCCAATCCATCTCTATACATTTTTACACTTATCATCCTATTATTTCTTACTGTTTTGCTTATCGGTCTATGTTTGGTTATTTGTATCAGACAGTCTTTATCACTCTTCTACTAATCAGTGCCTTTTTCTACTTTCCTTGTTTCCTCCTTTCCTTGAATTTCCTTAGAAATACTTAGCGTACTTCTTTGCTTGATGCAAAGGCCACGTTTCCCCTCCAATTTCCCTCCATCGTGATGGTGCTTTAAAGCAGCGGCCTCCAACCTTTCGGGCACCAGGGAGAAAGGTTTTTTTTTTTCCAGAGACCGGAGGGGCTGTGGTTTTGCATGCTGCCTGTCTCCTGTGCACGGGGCTTGGCTTGTTGGCTTGGCTTTCTGACATGCCATGGGCTGGTGCTGGTCTACGGACTGGGGATTGTGGACCCCTGCTTTGAAGTAATGGAGAGAAAGAGACTATTTTCACCTTGCATGGATAGCAGAGTCTAAAGCAGTGGTTCCCAACCTTTTTTTTGGCCATGCCCCACCTAAGCATCTCTAAAATCCTGATGCCCCCTTCCCTCCCGTGACATATAATTCTTACTTTACTCCAGTGCTGAAATCTAATCCCCCACCACCACCGGTTCTGTTGGTGTGGCTTGGTGTGTGGGTGTGGGTGTCATGTGACTGGGTGGGCATGGCCAACTTTTTTTTTTCACTTTCAGCTTTTTAAAAAGCTTTTTTAAAGCATTTTTTGCCCTGCCTGAACTGGCAGGGGAAAAAATGCTTTAAAAAACAAAAAAAGAGAGTTTCCAATCAGCCGTGAGCCGCACAATTTTCAGAAGCTTTTTTTTTTTTTTTTACTATCGGTTTGCAGAACCAAGGACAATCGTCCCTACCGGTTTGGCCAAACTGAATGTCGATAGCCATGACAAATGTAACTATCTTAACATACCTTTTGCTCCTACAGCGTTTGTTCATCACATTAAATCGCTATTGGATTAAATAGGGTTTATGGCAAACTAAAGGTTATTAGCTTTGAGTATCATGCAAACTAACAAGCAGAGACATCACCCTGCCAGCAAAAGTCCATATAGTCAAGGCAATGGTTTTCCCAGTTGCAATGTATGACTGTGAAAGTTGGACCATAAGGAAGGTTGAACGCCAAAGAATGAACTCTGGTGCTGGAGAAGACTGCAAGGCGATCCAACCGGTCAGTCCTAGAGGAGATCAACCCTGAATGCTCTTTAGAAGGCCAGATCCTGAAGAGGAAACTCAAATACTTTGGCCACCTAATGAGAAAGAAGAAAGACTCCCTGGAGAAGAGCCTCATGCTGGGAAAGATTGAGGGCAAAAGAAGAAGGGGACGACAGAGAAGGAGGTGGCTGGATGGAGTCACCGAAGCAGTAGGCGTGAGCTTAGATGAACTCCAGAGGATGGTAGAGGACAGGAAGGCCTGGAGGAACATTGTCCATGGGGTTGCGATGGGTCAGACACGACTTCACAACTAACAACAACAATCACGCAAACCAGGTCTTTGGCTGCTTTGGAGAACATCAGTAACACAACTAGGTTTGTCAGAAGGCGGCCAGCTATCTGTTGGAGCATTTCATAAAACTAAAGCTGTCTTCTCAAACCGTCCTCCCCCCACCCCAAAATCTTCAGGAAGCCAGTGGAATACGACAAAAATCCAACAGTGCTGTTTTTGTGGCTTGTGGCTTCTGAGGAGGAAAAGGAAATGACTTGCAAGTGTGTTCCCCACCAAAGTTTCACAGTTCCTTTAACCACTGACTCGCAGAAGGCTAAGCTGCGTTTTTCAAAGAAAAAGACAGCTCTCATTATTTGTTGTGGGTCTCGTTATAAATATCTGAGGCCGCTTACAGTCCGATTCGGCGCTGCCAAAGATCAGCAAAAATTTATCCCGCAGGGAAAATTATTTACCGTTCCAGATTTTCCATCACGGAGCTATCAATAATGATTTCCCATGCGTGCTGGGATGCTCTGAGCTACATAATTGGAAGGGAATAAAAGCCCTGGGTGAAATCAGCATTTCTCTTTTTCTTCGGTTTTATTTGAGGAACTGAAGAGGGGGGGTGGGGGGATATGTTAAGATCTACATTTATTCCTCTTTTGGTTTCTCACTTTTTGTTTTTGTTTCCTGCAGCTCTTGGGTCATTGTAGTAGCTGGATTGTTGATTCTGGTCTTGGTGGGCTTGGCAGCTCGATTTCTAGTGAAAAGGAGACCACCAAGCGATCCACTTTTCTATGGTAGGTATTGGTGCGTTGTGGATAAAGTAAATGCGAGTGGCTAATCTAACATTCAAATCACACCATAGTAAACCATAGTTTAACTACAGTTCATTGTACTAGCTGCAATTGGCTGAATTTGCCTGAATGCTAACTAATAATGTTAAGGCAAAATCCAACACACTATGCTTTAGTGGCTTGTTACTATCAATTGTATAAGACCTGTGGCTGAATTCATTCATATTCTGAATTTGCATAAAACAGTGAATGAAATTTTTTAGATCTTCTCCAGGTCCGGTTCAGCATATTGTGCAAAGACAATTGCTGTGTATTATTAATTATTGAGTTGAGAAATCAAGATTCCCTGATATAAGTTTTGGTAAGTCTGAGGCTTAGACAGTGGCCTCATTCAAATGCTGCACTAAACCATAACACAGCATTTATTTTTGACGGTGAAGTTTGCAGTCCCACCCATGATTCAGTATGAATCCCCAGCTAAGCCCTTGTAGCCAGTTCAAAACAACGATGATAAAAATAATTCTGGCTTAATATAATAGGTTAAAAGTGGCCCGTGGTTGCTTTTCACAGCTCCGTCAGTTGATAGCAAAAGCTTTATTCCATGTTTTCCGTTTGTAACTCCACACCCAATCCCCCTCCAGCAAGAAAAAGATAGGTGAAAATAAGAGGGCTACAAATAGAGAATGGTGTTGATGACATCTGAACGTCCGTGAAAAACAAAGTCTGTGAACGAGGCCAGACAGTTGCAGGAAAACAATTTGTGCCATAATACATTTGAAAGTCTTGAAAAGACCTGTGTTTTCACTTGTAATTAGAAAATGCTTTCCCCCCCCTCCCTTCCCTGGTTTTGCTGTAGTTTACGCCGTGTTCGCTTTCACCAGCATTGTGAATCTAATCATTGGGATGGAACACGATGGGATAATTGATGGATTCATGACTTACTACTTGAAAGAGGTAAATCATTATGGATCATGAGGGGTGGAGAAAGCGGGTAGACAGCTGGGAGCTGGGGTGGCGCAGTGGTTTGAATGTGGTGTTGCAGGCTGACGCTACCACTGTCGGGAGTTGGAGAAGGATGGAGTTCATGCTTGACTCAGCCTTTCATCCTTCCGAGATTGGTTAAATGAGGACCCAGATTGTTGGGGGCAATAGGCTGACTCTGTCAACCGCTTAGAGAAGGCTGTTAAAGCACTGTGAAGTGGTATCGAAGTCTAAGTGCTATTGCTATGAGATTCATGAGTCAGGAGACCTGGTGGTGCAGTGGCTAGAATGACGTATTGCAGGTTAATTCTGCCTACTGTCAGGAGTTCGATTCCGAGCGGCTCACAGTTGACTCAGCCTTCCACCCTTCTGAGGTCAGTCAAATGAGGACCCAGATTGTTGGGGGCAAGAAGCTGACTCTGTAAACTGCTTAGAGAGGGTTGTAAAAGCACTATGAAGTGGTGTATGTCTAAGTGCTATTGCTGTTGTCCTTCCTTCCTTCCTTCCTTCTTTCCTTCCTTCCTTCCTTCCTCCCTTCCCTTCCCTTCCCTTCCCTTCCCTTCCTTTCCTCTGCCCACTGCCAGCAGTTTGATTCTCACCGGCTCAAGGTTGACTCAGCCTTCCACCCTTCTGAGGTCAGTCAAAAGAGGACCCAGATTGTGGGGGGCAAGAGGCTGACTCCGTGAAACTGCTTAGAGAGGGCTGTAAAAGCACCATGAAGCAGTATATATCAGTCTAAGGGCAGTGGCTATTGCTATTTTCTCCTGGAATACTTGTATGGAAAGCTGTGAGGTTCGGTACAGCTCTTGTAAAAGATCATTCACTTCTGCATCCTTCCTGCTGGTATGCTGGAGGTTCGCCAACGGATGCTGAGAATGTTATGATCGGGAAGCAAACCGCAATCTCTGCTAGCTGCAGATTCTCCGAACTGCGGACTTAGGATATTGGGGAAGATTGCTGGAAAGGAAAATTGACTTCTGTGATTTAATCTTTCATTTGAAGAGACCAAAAAGTGCACAACTCATCTTTTTTGGTGTGTGTGTGTGTGTGTGATCTTAAATCCATTAAAGTGATGATTGGATCACGTACGGTTTGCATGTGCCTCTGATTTTAAGATCTCCTTCCTGCTTGCAAGTTTGAGTCTTTCAAGCTGGACGTGCGAGATGCTGCAGTGAAGTTATGAGTCACCAAAAGGTCAACGGCACATAGTATATTTCCTCCCTTTACACAGACTTTGTCCAAAAGTGACAGTCCATGAATTGGACAACGATGTTTTTCCGTTTCATTCGGAGCAATACCCAGCCTCCAGATCCAGTTTGTTGAGGGCTAGCAGCATGCTTCATTTCATTGGCATTCATTTCTATTCTTCACCTCTTTTCCACCAAGTTGATCCAAACGATTCTTCCAGGGACAAAACACAGAAGGTCTTTTCTCCTTGACACCAGCGGAAAATGAGATTCAACAATGAGAAAGTCGCTGGGTTCTTACGAGGATTTAAAAAAAAAGGGAACCAGTTTGTGTCTCAGAGCATTGTGTGAGTCCAGTGTTTTACCATGGAGCCTGCTGGCAACCCTGATTTATTGGGTTGTTAACCACAGTTTAGCACTCGGATAGCATATTTACCAGGCCCCGGTGGCATTGAATAAGCTTTACATGCAGATTTAAAATTGGAATTAGGTTTTTTTTAAAAAAAAACCTGTATCACACGTGACACATTGAATGCTGAACTTGCCAAACCACTTTTCAGTCTGCCAGATTAAACCAAGCTGGATTTGCATTTTACTCCAGGTGTTGTACAAATTCAGGCAAGCTACTCTTCAGTTCTGGACTTCCAGGAGGCCCGTTTTCCCCACTCCCTAAGCGGCCGCATGGGCCCTGCACTTACCTTGCATCCAAAACGGGCCGCGTGGAGACTCCTGGGAGGGGTGGGTTGGGAGTGGCCAGCCAGTGGTGGGACTTGGAAGTTCTCCGAGCTGGCCATAATTTTAGCTATCGGTTCTCCTGAACCCGGGCAAACCTGTAGCAGCCCACCCCTGCCAAGGATCCCACGGTTCAACCCCCGAGCTGCAAATCTTCTCTTCGGTGGGAGAAAGATCCGACGACCTCTGTTGTAGACTTAAATTCATTGCAAAGACAACCAAGGATATTATTATGCCACATGTGATTTCCAGTGGGGGTTAAACTCAAGACAGCTTTATATTTGTTTCAGCTGAAGCTGTTGCGTAGCCTTATCTCCTTTGTTGTTCAGTTACTCTTACGCTTATTTCCGTAGGGCGAGCCTTATCTGAACACGGCTTACGGGCACATGATTTGCTACTGGGATGGTTCCGTCCATTATCTGATGTATCTTCTGATGGTGGCAGCCATTGCCTGGGAGTACGTAAGCATGGCCTTTGGGGAGCTAAGTGTGACATTTGGCGGGGGGCGGGGAGGGCTAAACAGAGGTGGTATTCTCCCGGTTTGGACCAGTTCGCCGGAACTGGTAGAGGAAATTGCAGGTGGCCGCACCCACCCGTCCCAGCTCTATGGCATCCTATTTAGGCCTTTTTTTTTTTTACCAAAAGTGCATGCATGGAAGTCTGAGCACATGTGCCTGCTCACATTTGCGAACCGGTAGGGAAGGTAAGTGAATGCCACCTCTAAGGCTAAGCGTGATATGAACCCTGGTGGCACAGTGGTTAGAATGCAGAACTGCAGGCTACTTCTGCTGACTGACGGATGCCAGCAGTTCGGCAGTTCAATTCTCACCAGCTCAAGGTTGATTCAGCCTTCCATCCTTCCGAGGTCAGTAAAATGAGGACCCAGACGGGGTCCTTAAAATATACAGCTCTCTTTTCTTCCAATGTGATCTTCACAAAAACATACCTGCGATGTAGTCGGGCAGAGAGATCTTCTGAACGATGTGACTGAAGATCAATCTGAACTCAAGTCTTCTTGGTCTCAAACTACATTGATGTTGTGTGATTTCAGCCACAGGGATGCTATTCCCAGAGACCTGGTGGCGCAGCAGTTAGAATGCAGTATTGCAGGCTGACTCTGCCCACTGCCAGGAGTTTGACCCGGATGGAGCTCCAGGTTGACTCAGCCTTTCGTCCCTCCAAGGTCGGTCAAATGAGGACCCAGATTGTTGGGGGCGATAGGCTGACTCTGTCAACCGCTTAGAGAAGGCTGTTGAAGCACTGTGAAGTGGTACACAAGTCTAAGTGCTATTGCTATGAGATTCATGAGTCAGGAGACCTGGTGATGCAGTGGCTAGAATGAAGTATTGCAGTCTAATTCTGCCCACTGCCAGGAGTTTGATTCTGAGCGGCTCAAGGTTGACTCAGTCTTCCATCCTGAACTCAAGTCTTCTTGATCATGCTCCACTACCTTAACCCAACAAACTACATTGATGCTGTGTGATTTTAGCCGCAGTGATGCTATTCCCATTTAGATGGGTTATTTTCTTCTCTTCACCTTACTTACTTTTTGCCGCCTCCACCTTGTAGGGCTGAATATTTTAAAAACAGCCCCATTTATGTTTAAAAATGAAAGCAATGATTTAGTGCAAGTAATACATTCAGTGACTGTAAATATATAGGCACGTATAGTTTGAATGTACCTCCAGTAAGAGGACAGGCATCACAATGGTATCTGAAAGCAAGGTTTTCTGTTTTCTCTGGCAGGGAAAATTATCGGATGATTGGCTTGTACTGGCTGGGATCCATCACAATGAGCATAATTGTCTTTATCCCTGGAAATATTGTGGGTAAGGAAATATTCAGGATACACTTTCCTTTGGGGCTTTAATAATTGACCTCTTTTTCAGATTCTTGCGTAATACACTTTCCTTTGGGGCTTTAATAATTGACCTCTTTTTCAGATTCTTGCGTAATTGACCTCTTTTTCAGATTCTTGCATTTTTAAGGCAATGAGATCAGTGGTTACCAATGAAATGGATATTTTATAGTATTGTACGGCAGGTTGGGAGCATTCTAGCTAACTTTGGCCAATCTCAAAAGCCAAGCAGCATGGGATACGTTCAGTGCTGAGATGGGAGGTTGGGTAACCTAGAATTACACCCTAGCTAGAAAGTCAGAAATGCATCCTGTGACAGGTCTACGACAACTCGCCAGGGTCAACTCGCCACAACAAACTCACTGCAGCCAACTCGCCATGGCCAACTCGCTGCGGGAGAAGAGTAATATCGAAGAAATAGTGGACTAGAATCCTTAAAGGATGTCCAGGGAGGGACAAAATGAAATGTAAATGACAAGAATTAAAATAATTTTTAATTATTTTAAATAATCAAATTGAATTGTTGAATTGTCCTGCAGTGAGGGGAGGGGAGGGTTGGTTGGGCGGGGCCAGCCAGGGTTGGGATTTGGAGGTTCTAGCAGCCCACCCCTGAGTTTATCTCATGTTTGAATGCATTGTATGAAACTTTGAAAGTGGGATATCCGAATAAACCAGGATTCAAATAACCCAGCTAAACTTATCATGCAAACAAGAAAACTGCACTGGTTTCATTGTGATTTTTCATCTGAATAGGCATGCAAAAGATTGCACTGTGTTCAATCTGTCATTAACGATCCTTAATTCATGTTTTCCCTGTTCCCGAATAGGAAAATATGGAATGAGAGTGTGTCCTGTCTCTTTGTTAAGTGTGCCGTATATTTTTCTCCCAATATGGGCTGGTTTCAAAATCTATAATCAACCTCCAGCAGCTGCTGATTTCCCAACGAAGGTATTCTTCTTGTTAACAATTGTCATGATGAAAAGGAAAAGGAGGAAAGGCTTGAATTTCAAAAGAATAGAATAGAATAGAATAGAATAGAATAGAATCCCATTTCCTGGTTTTTCTGAATGTGCCGTGACTTGCCAGGATCCTTGTTAAACTGTGGCAGCCAGTTTGCAAGACATCACGGCTGGGCTCACCTCACGAATAAATCCCAAAACGAATAAATCACATTGGTATTCCGAAGGCGTGAAGCACGTCACTTCATCCTAGGTGAAGACATTTTTCTGCTTACGCTCCCTATGCTCAGCGTGCATAGAATCACAGTCTTCCCATGTACAGGTAGCCCTTAGAACAGGGGTGTCCAACTCGGTTTCATTGAGGGCCGCATCAGGATTGTGTTTGACCTGGGAGAGGGGGGCTATGGTTGGGATGGGCGTGGCCAGCTTGACGTCACTCGTGTCAGGGATACCTGTGGTGGCCCAAGGGCTCTGAGGGATAGAATCAAGATCACGGAAAGTGTTAATACCACTTTACAATACCTTGGTAAGGCCACACTTGGAATACTGCATCCAGTTTTGGTCGCCATGATGTAAAAAAGATGTGGAGACTCTAGAAAGCGTGCAGAGAAGAGCAACCAAGATGATTAGGGGACTGGAGGCTAAAACATATGAAGACCTTCAGATCCAGGAAATGTAATTCATTAGGAGCTGGCGGGGTGGGGTGGAGTATTGAATGAGACTTTAAAAAAACAGTGTAGAAAAATAAAGCAACAACAATGATTAGGGGACTGTAAGCTAAAACATATGAAGAACGGTTGCAGGAACTGGGTATGGCTAGTTTAATGAAAAGAAGGACTAGGGGAGGCATGATAGAAGTGTTCCAATATCTCAGAGGCTGCCAAAAAAGAAGAGGGAGTCAAGCTGTTTTCCAAAGCACCTGAGGACAGGACAAGAAACAATGGGTGGAAACTAACCAAGGAGAGAAGCAACGTAGAACTAAGAAGAAATTTCCTGACAGTTAGAACAATTAAACAGTGGAACAACTTACCTCCAGAAGTTGTGAATGCTCCAACACTGGAAGTTTTTAAGAAGAGGTTGGATAACCATTTGCCTGAAGTGGTGTAGGGTTTCCTGACTAAGCAGGGGTTGGACTAGAAGACCTCCAAGATCCCTTCCAGCTCTGTTATTCTATTCTATTCTATCATTTTTGGTTGGCATGGCCTCCTGCAACCCTCTGCCAGTGAAAATGGGTACGGCCCTCCTGAACTCTGTTTTTCCTGGCAGAGGGTTGCAAGAGGCCATCCCAGCCGAAAATGGAGATTGGGAGCCTGTTTTCACTGGCAGAGGCACTGCGGGCCGGTCCTTTGCTGTTTCCAGGGCAGCTCCGTGGGCCAGATCCAAGAAGCCTGCAAGCTGGATCTGGCCCACGGGCTTTGAGTTTGACTTTGGCTTACAACAGTTTGTTCAGTGTCTGGAGATTGTCAGTTATTCAAGTCATGGTCATCTCAAAGGTGCTTTTTCACAAGGCAGCTGGACTTTGTTTTTCCTTGAAGACTTTTTGCTTCTCATCCAAGAAGCTTCTTCAGTTCCGAGCCGGAACTGAAGAAGCTTCTTGGATGAGAAGCAAAACGTCTTCAAGGAAAAATGAAGTCCGGGCTGCCTTGTGAAAAAGCACCTTTGGGACGAGTTTGTTTAGTGACAAGTGACAACGGTACTCAAAACAGTGGCTTTTGAGCTTTTTTCACACTTATGACGGTGGCAACATCCCCATGGTTATGAGGTCAAAATTCAGACGCTTGCAACCGACTCATGTTTATGACGGTTGCAGTATCCCAGGATCACATGATCCCCTTGTGTGACCTTCTGACAAGCAAAGTGAATGGGGAAGCCAGATTCACTTAACAACCGTGGCAAAAAAAGTTGTAAAATGGGGCAAAACTCACTGAACAACTGTCTCACTCAGCAACAGAAAATTTGAGCTCAATTACATCATAAGTCGAGGACTACATGTATAGAGGGAAATGTTCTGAGGATCAGCAACATCTCACCTTAAGGGGAAATAAATATGGGGTTTTGTTTTGAAGGGAAGTGAAATTGACAAAAGGAGTCTGTGATTAAACGTAATTTGATTTCCACCTCTGCTGCCTTGGTTGAAAGAGCATCCTTCAAAGAACCTCATGCGGCTAAATCTTTTCAACAGAAAAAAAGATGCCTGTTTCGACTTGTGGTTTTCCTTCTGTTGTTGTGTCTTCTTGTTAAAAGAGCTGCAGTGAAGGGCAATGCAATGACTTAAGTTGGCTCGACTTCAAAGAGTCTGTACTCCAGGCGCAGTCAGGAAACGGTTTTCTGTTTCTTGAGAAACGTTTTCTTCTAGGATTTTAGAATAAGAATAGAATAGAATATAGAATATAGACTAGAACAGAAAAGAAAATAGGAGAAGGAATAGAACAGAAAATAGAATAGAATTGGAGAAGGAATAGACTAGACTAGAATAGAAAATAGAATAGAATAGACTAGAAAATAGAATATGAGAATAGACTAGACTAGAAAATAGAATAGAATAGGAGAAGAAATAGACTAGACTAGAAAATAGAAAAGAATAGAATAGAATAGACAATAGAATAAAAGAAGGAATAGACTAGATTAGAAAATAGAATAGAATAGAATAGAATAGAATAGGAGAAGGAATAGACCAGACTAGAAGATAGAAAAGGATAGGATAGGATAGCATAGGATAAGGAATACACTAGACTAGACTAGACTAGGATAGAAAATAGAATAGAAGGAATAGAATAGAATAGAATAGAATAGGATAGGATAAGAGTTGGAAGGGACCTTGGAGGTCTTCCAATCCAACCCCCTGCTTAGGCAGGAAACCCTATACCACTTCAGACAAATGGATATCCAATATCTTCTTTTAAACTTCTAGTGTTGGAGGAGTGTTTGTTTTGTTTTGTTTTGGTGTGGGTGGGGGGGAGGAGGAGAAAAAGACTTTTGGGTGTCTTTTACTTTGTAACATGCCAAGCTATGGTTTGTTTCACTTTGAATTATGGAATTAAGCATAATTGGAGAAGTTAGCACAATTGTTAAATTATAACTTTGGCTGGGTTGATAAGCCGTAAGTCATGGATTGGAAAGCAAAGGGCTGAGGCCTCCTAGGACACTCGGCCCATACTCAACCGACCACATGATTTTGGCAGGCGGCATGAATGAAGTCTGTGCATTGTTTTCCAAACTGTTTTGACACTTTGGGCCTGCTTGAAAAGTTCTTGCTAAATTGCAGAGGCCAGGGCCCCTCCTTAAAAACATCTGGCACATGGTACAAAGTATATTGTTTTGCAGAGATGCTACAAAATCCTTTGCTGCTTTTGGCCCAAACTTCTAACAGGGCTTCCATCCCCCTTGCAGGTTATCAAAGAAGTTCAGAAGCAGAATCTCCTGAGAAGACCGACTGACTTTCTCTTGGCTTCGTATTTCATTTTTGCAACAGGATTTTGTCTCTTCAGGGGCATGGTAGGTGGTCTTTTCGAAGAATAGGGACAGGAATCTTACAACAAAAGATGTGTGCCATGCACACTTTGTGGAAAGTATTACATTTTAATTTTAATGCATTTAAGTTTGCTGCTATGTTTATACTTCAACATGGGACAGGAAAGGTGAAGGTCCAGGCATAGAGATCCATGGGTAGGCAGGTGTGATAAGGTTTATGAATTGGTGTGCAACATGGCATTGCAAAACCAGAAGGGTGCGGTGTATCACATAATGTCACAATGCATGTTTTGTGACTTTGTATGCTGAGAGATGACCAGGCTAAACCTGAGGGAGGGGTCAAATGCATAAGTCATGAATTCCTGCGCACCTGGAAGAGATCTAAGGCCAGCCCTCTGTGAATGCTGTCTTGTTCCTTCTCGTTTGCCTTGACCGTTAGTAGCTCAGATTTTTGTAGAGAGCTTAAGCTTGCAATAAATCTTTGTACTCATTTGAACTGCCTGAATCTGATGATTTCCCTGGCATTTGACATCCATCCATCCATCCATCCATCCGTCCATCTATCCATCCATCCATCTATCTATCTCCAGCCCACCTTGAATGCCTCTCTTATCTCCCACTCATTTCCCTTGACTACTAGTTGGCCAGATTCTTGTAGAGAGCTTAAGCTTGCAATAAATCTTTATACTCATTTGAACTGCCTGAATCTCCTGAGGTCCCCGGTGCTTGACACATGCTTTTGTCATCGCATCAATGTGGTTATGAATAGATGCTTACAAATTGTTTTTCTCTCTCTCCCTTACATATCTAGGGAGATGGTACAGTAGTTGGAACAAGATTTACACTAGGGATTTCCTAACCTGTATTTTATTGCACCGAAATATTATGTTCCATTTTTTTCTTCAGATTGTTTTGGACTGTCCAGGCGAACTGTGTCGACTTTACAGCCAACTTCATGAGCCATACCTCAAGGATCCTGCTGCCTATCCAAAGCTTCAGGTGCCCCAAATGAGTTTTGCACAAAATTTGCATTGTGATTCACACATAACGTTTGGTTACAATGCTTTACAAGGAGGCAGAATGATTGCTCTAATTTATGAGGTTAAGCCAGAATTGAACGGATATGCTTATGATTTAGTTCCCCAATGTTTCCAGCTTTGTGGAGCAGCGGGGCGGGGTGGGGGGAAATGCAAGTGCACACACATACACACACAGCTCCAATTGCATGAGTGCGTGCATGCCTTCCTGCCATTGACTTAAATGGAGCGCATGCGAATGGGCTCACCAGCCATTTCCTGGGTCAGTTGCACATCTCCCATGGTCCCCAGGTTGGCAACCCCTTGTTTAGAATTCTGTGTGAATCTAAATATTGGGATGGGAAACTGGCAATTGAATCCAGCAAAGAGTTTCTTCAGCAATCGTGGTTTAGCCTGAGGTGTTATGCATGCAGGGTTGAAATCCAGCAGGTTCTGACAGGTTCTGGAGACCCAGTAATGGAAATTTTGAGTAGTTCAGAGAACCGGCAAATGGCACCTCTGGCTGGCCCCAGAGTGGGGAGGGAATGGGGATTTTACAGTAACCTTCCCCTGGAGTGGGGAGGGAATGGGGATTTTGCAGTATCCTTCTGCTGGAGTGGGAATGGGGATTTTGCAGTATCCTTCCCCTGGAGTGGGGAGGGAATGGGGATTTTATAGTGTCCTTCCCCTGGAGTGGGGAGGGAATGGAGATTTGTAGTATCCCTCCCCTGGAGTGGGGAGGGAATGGAGATTTTGCAGTATCCTTCCCCTGGAGTGGGGAGGGAATGGAGATTTTGCAGTATCCTTCCCCTGGAGTGGGGAGGGAATGGAGATTTTGCAGTATCCTTCCCCTGGAGTGGGGAGGGAATGGAGATTTGCAGTATCCCTCCCCTGGAGTGGGGAGGGTATGGAGATTTGCAGTATCCTTCCCCTGGAGTGGGGAGGGAATGGAGATTTGCAGTATCCCTCCCCTGGAGTGGGGAGGGAATGGAGATTTGCAGTATCCTTCCCCTGGAGTGGGGAGGGAATGGAGATTTGCAGTATCCTTCCCCTGGAGTGGGGAGGGAATGGAGATTTTGCAGTATCCTTCCTCTGCCACCAAGCCACACCCACTAAGCCACACAATGCCCACCAAGCCACACAACGCCCACCAAGCCACACCCACAGAACCGGTAGTAAAAAAAAATGAATTTCACCACTGGATGTGTTATTGGACAAATCATGCTAATGATCAACATTTTTAGACTAAGACCTTATTGGTTGGCTTTGTACAAACAAAGGTCACAATTTTCAAACCTTAATAGAGTAGCAGGGTTCATATTCTGCCTGAGTTAAAAAAAAATCAACTATGGCTTGACGAGAGATGGCTTGACCAAACTATTATGGTTCATAAACCACGATTTATGGCTCAGATTACAGCAGTCTACCCTTCCTGCATCATTTACAAAATCATACAGGGAGACTTCACACATAAAGGAGTGGCTCCTGTTTTGAAGCTGCACAGACCAATTCTCTTCTCTTCTAACATTACAGATGTTGGTCTACATGTTCTACTCGGTGCCATACTACATTCTTTCACTCTATGGTCTGCTTGTACCTGGGTGCACCTGGATGCCCGATTTAACTCTCATTCATGCTGGAGGATTAGCTCAGGTAAGACCAGAAGATTTTTAATGATGTGATATAGAAGGCATAGTTTTCCTCTGTACCACTTCCACATTCAAAAGGGGATGGGCAGCTATGAACCAGAACATTAGATGGTCTACAGACTACAGAATAATAGAGTTGGAAGGGACCTTGGAGGACTTCTAGTCCAACCCCCTACTCAAGCAGGAAACCTGATGCCATTTCAGACAAGTGGCTATCCAGTTTTTTTTCTTAAAAACTTCCAGTTACGGGGCACCCACTACTTCTGGAGGCAAGTTGGTTCTCACTGTCAGGAAATGTCTCCTTAGTTCTAGGTTGCTTCTATCCTTCATTAGTTCCCACCCGTTGCTTCTTGTCCTGCCTTCAAGTGCTTTGATACAAGGCTGACCCCCTCTTCTTCACGGCAGCCCCTCAAATATTGGAACAGTGCTACCATATTTCCCCCAGTCCTTCTTTTCACTAGACTAGGCATACACAATTCCTGCAACCATTCTTCATAACCGTTCATCCTACGCTATAATTTACCGAATAGAGTTTGGTGTCCGGGAGAAGGTACCGGCCTAGAAACTGGAGACAAAGAGTTCTAGGTCCCCTTAGCCATAAAAGCCAACTTGGATGACTTTGGACTTCCTCTCTTTCAGCCAACCCACCTCAAAGGTTTTGTGGGGAAAGGAGGAGGAAGAGGAAGGAGCGTTTGGCATGTTGGCTGCTTTGCGTTGGCCAAAATATATAAGAAGTGGAATAAAATCATCAACATCATTGGTGTTTGCATACCATTCAAGCCATTAAAAATCATTTGCCAACTCCAACAGCTAGCTTCATGCGCTTAAGCCAAAACTAAGTCAACCACACAGGCTGGATTTGATCAACCTACTAACCTAAAATGAATGGTTAGCAAATTTGTGGCTCACAGACATGTTCAGACTCATCCAATGTTCTTCATTTCTGTTTAAATGTGTTGGATAAACTCAGGCGACCGTGTTAATCAAATAAAGATGGCTCAGTTAGCATGCTGTACGGGCACAGGCCTCAAAGCTTAGCGTAATCAACTCAACGGTTCATTCACTGCTCAGAAGGGATAAAAGCTACCCGTTCAATTTCTTTTGCTGTTTGTTTGTGCATGGGGAAATCTGAATGTTGTTACTAGCCAGGCAGAAGTATTGTTGCTACTGGAGATATGATCCTGCGTAGAGCCCCACCCAGTATGCATTCAGCGTGGATGAAAAGCTTGCCAAGAGGCTAAAGACAGCCAGATTAAAGAAAGCAGATAGATGAATCAGTAATGGAAGCTATCCTGCTTTCCCAAAAATAAGACCTCCCCGGATAATAAGCCCAATTGGACTTTTGAGTGCATGCGCTAAAATAAGCCCTCCCCCGAAAATAAGGCCTCCCTGAAAACGGCCCAAATAACGGCCTGTTTTGGGGGCATTTTTGGCTGTTTTCAGGCACTCAGGCAGCCAGAAACCAGAAAGGCAGCTGGCAATGCTGTGCATGCCCGTAGAAGGGCTGTGTGTGCCACCTCTGGCACCCGTGCCATAGGTTCACCATCATGTGTCTCGAGCATGACCTGATCAGCTCTTCCTCTGCAGGCCAGAGTCAGAGATCACGAATTCAGGTCAATCATCAACATTGCTAATACACAAATAAAACACTGTATGAAGCAGAGGATAACGGATGAAAGACAAAGGACAAACACAATCCTGAGCGGCCCTAGCTGCTTCTATCTTTACGTGTTTGTTTATGCTAAAAATATTCTTCGGCTCGGCATAACTTCTGCTCTTGCCCATAACTTTAGATGTAAGTTTATGGTATGTTCCAGAAAACCCCAATCAGCAACGCCTTCTTCTGAAGGCGAAACGAATGGAAACGGAACGAAAAGCCTTGCTTTTAGCAAAGGAAACAGCAAACTGCTCTATTTTTTTTCCACCTTAAACCTTTTATCGAGCAGCAGATCAGGTCCTGAGTGCTTGGGAAAGGCTACATGCCATTGTGTCAAAGTTCAAAGCAGGAAAAGTCGAGTGGCTGTCCCGATTCTATGCCAAGAGCTGACGGAGAGACGTGGATCCTCTCCAGAACATTCTGGTTTCTCAAAGCAGAATAACAGGATACTCGATTACGTGCCAACTTTTGATTGATGCCGTGCTTAAAATAACAAGCAAGTTAATGGAAAGGGGATGCATACTTAATTAGCCATAATAATGGGTGGCTTTCTTCTGATTTAGGTCTGGTGGTGAAGCCCAATCAGCTTTGGTTCAAACTTAAATGGTTTGGTTAATCTGCTTCGCTGGTTTGCTAAGCCAGGAGTCTCCAACCTTGGCAGCTTTAAGACTTGTGGACTTCAACTCCCAGAAGCTTTGCTGGCTGAGGAATTCTGGGAGTTGAAGTCCACCAATCTTAAAGTTGCCGAGGTTGGAGAATCTTGGACCAGTGGTGGGATTCAAAAATTTTTTATTATTGGTTCTGTGGGCGTGGCTTGGTGGGCATGGCAGGGGAAGGATACTGTAAAATCTCCATTCCCTTCCCACTCCAGGGCAAGGATACTGCAAAATCCCCATTCCCTCCCGATCAGCTAGGACTCGGGGGCAGATAGTAGATGGGGGCAGGGCCAGTCAGAGGTGGTATTTACCAGTTTTCTGAACTACTCAAAATTTCCGCTACCGGTTCTCCAGAACTGGTCAGAACCTGCTGAATACTACCTCTGCCCTAGATGAAGCCATTGCTGGTTAACTTCAGTCTTTCCTCCAAATCCAATCATTGTTTTTTGAATGGAGATGTTGCTGATTTCCCTGCGGTGCCAAATAAAAGCATATATATATATATATATATATATATATATATATATATATATATACATATATATATATATATATATATATATATATATATATATATATATATATATATATATATATATATATATATATATATATATCTGTAATCTAGACATACGTTTATAATATTTTAATTTTATATTTCATGTTTTATATGGTTTTTATCTCTTGTAGTGTTTTTTATCGAAATGTGGTGTGAACGGACCCTATAATAAATAAATGTTTTACGAGCTGGGTTTGCCCAAGAGGCAAAACTACAAACCAAGGAAGGGGATTGTATCTTGGAGATGGAACTCATAATAATTTTGAGATAAGGGGATGCACTTGAATTTGGGAGGGTTTGTTGGGGGGTTGCCATACACCCCAGTTCCCCCCAAATGCATGGGTCCAGGACAGTGGTGAAATTCATTTTTTTTACTACTGGTTCTGTGGGTGTGGCTTGGTGGGTGAGGTGTGGCTTGGTGGGTGTGGCAGGGGAAGGATACTGCAAAATCCCCATTTCCTCCCGATCAGCTGGGACTCGGGAGGCAGCGAATAGATGGGGGCAGGGCCAGCCAGAGGTGGCATTTACCAGTTCTCTGAACTACTCAAAATTCCCACTACCGGTTCTGCAGAACCTGTCAGAACCTGCTGGATTTCACCCCTGGTCCAGGACAAAGAAGTGGGTGGTGGAATCTCTTTTAAAACACCCATTTAAAACCCATAGCATGAGGGCTCTGGAACCTTCAAGAGCGATGGGTCATGGTTCTTTGATTGAAGGAAACATCTTGATGCATCTAGTGATTATGGGGACAGTTAACACAGATTCCTACACAAATGACAACTCGAATTCCATTCCTTCTGCTTTCCAGGCTCAGTTCTCACACATTGGTGCTTCCATACATGCCAGAACTCCCTACATCTACAGAGTCCCCGATGAAGGGAAGGTGTGGTTTCTTGTTCTCAACGTAATCCATGGAGTCCTCCCGCAGCTCTTTGTGTTTCGCTGTCTCCGCAACCCTGAGTTTTTCATGAAAGCCCAGCTGGAAGAGAAGGTGGACTAAAGAAGATGGCTTCAAAACTGTGGGGCATTGCAAAGGAGGAGGTCCACAGTTGGGGCAAAATTATTGAAAATAAAAAACTTCTGTCTTTCATAGTATTTCTCAAGAGCTTGCTTCCAGATTCTGTGGGAATCTCTTTCTCCAAATAGAATAAGTCTGTTGGGGACTCATCCCAAGAGTATTTGTGGGGTAGTGATGGGGGGTGAGATTTAAATCATTCAAGAAGGCAGCTCTTTCACTCCCCCAGGCAACTAACACTTCTCGTGTTGTCCAAACTCTTTTAATAAACTCCCTCATCCATGGTGTCTCTCTAATTAATCTTCCTCCATGCCAATTTCATTTTCAACCACGCCGGTGAATTCATTGAATGGTTTCAGGAATAGTGGTGGACTGGGTCATTTTTTTCCTCAAGTGGGGTCAGTCTTGACCAAACCACTGAATTTTTATCTTTAAATTTTCCGAGGGGATGAATTAAAGACAAAACACGAGAAAAGCAGCAGCTTTCAATCTTGGCTGGAAAAGGATGATCAAAGACCAATGCAACCATCCTAGAAATTTTGCCACATCTTGCTGACAAGGGAATATGCTGTTTTGTTATTATTGAGAGCTACTGGGAAGCGACGTCTGCACAGAACGCTGACTGTGGTTTCTTAACCTATGTTTATTGACTGAATCCCATCACCTGGGCTTGTATAATACTGAGTCACAAGTAAGCCCAGTGAGGTTCAACCCAACACGCTAACGAATGGAGCAGCAACGATGTTCTTGAGGATTTGTCTTCTTCAGCTCGGTACTTTCTCGGTGCTTCCTACAAGCAAAATCAATGGACGGAAGCTGCATTTGCTTTGGCAAACAATTGCAGTCATTTGCTTAACAAGCATAGCCCCAAAAATCATAAAATTGGGCAAGGCTTACTTAACAACCCCCCCACTGCTTTATCAATGGAAATTCCACCCCCCCCTTGTGGTTCTAAATTGAGGCAACGTTGGCTGCAATCATATACTCCCTTGTTTCCCTGAAAATAAGACCTCCCCGGATAATAAGCCCAATTGGGCTTTTGAGCGCATGCACTAAAATAAGCCCTCCCCCCAAAATAAGCTTTCCCTAAAATATTTAAACACATGCATAGCCGGTCCCCTCCATTTCCTGAGGGTGGAAGGGGGGGAAATATGCCCAACATGCACCTGCCATCCACGCGGAATGGCCTCGTGGAGGCCACTCCCACAAGCCCTAGCTACAGCGCCCCTTCTCTTAGTGGCATCCGCAAAAAGGACTGGCAAGTGTGCCAGAAACAGACACAGAATTTCCGACCCTCTCTGGATCAACTGATCCACGAGCACACGGGCCGAGGTTAAGGAGCCTCCTGCACCGCAAAAATAATAAGACCTCCCCGAAAATAAGGTCAAGTCAAAGAAAATAAGACCCTGTGTTATTTTCGGGGAAACACGGTAGCTGTAAAGACTATTTAGTTTTGGGGCACAAATAAGTCATGATTTTCTTTTGCTTTTTTCCCCCCAGGATTTTGTTTTTTAACTTCCCACTCTTGTCATTTCCTAGAAGTCTCTCATCCAAATATTAACCATGCCTGACCCTGCTTAGCCAATGGAGGCCAGGCTCCACCTAGTGGGCAGCGGTCAAGGGTTCCTATCGGTGCTCATGTGATGTGAAGGTTTAGCATAGCAACAGCAGTTAGAATACCGCTTTGCGGTGCTTTACAATCCTCTCTAAGCGGTTTACAGAGTCAGCGTATTGTCCCCCAACAATCTGGGTCCTCATTTTACCAACCATGGAAGAAGAATGGAAGGCCGAGTCAACCTTGAGCCCAGCCAGGATTGAGGGAATTGAACTCCTGGCAACGTGAGCCTGCAGTACCGCGTTCTAACCACTGCGCCACCACGGTTTGTGGGCCATTTGCAGGCAGCCATGGATTGGTCTGGTCCTTGAAATTTCAGATTCAGCCCAACCGCCACAAATCAAAACCGTGAGAGAGACACAAGAGAGCTTCCCCCTGCATTGGTGGTTCTATTATAGCCAACTCAGGTGTTAACAGAATGCGTTGCTTTAATACTCGAGTTACATGAATACCTCACATTACACGTTATGAAGCCAAATATGACGCTAACTCAGCTGCTTACAACCTCAAACCTTACTCCCGGATACACAACCCAATAAATTTATTCTGTAAAAACAATAGTTTTTTTTTTGTTTTTTTTTCCTTTTTTTTTTTTTTTGTACAGTAAACTTTTCAACTACAAACCTCGAGTACGCAGAAATGGTTCAAGGATAACAAGCATAACAAGGGTTGATAAAAAACCGGACTAAACCCATATGTCTTCACAATAAAAGCTGGACTTAAAAAATAAATAAAATTCTCTATTCTCACAACAGCGACAATAATGTACACAGAATAATGGATTCTGGAATGCTTACCTACTAGTCTAGATCTAGTTTTGAGAGTAGAAAACAAAAACAAACAAAAACAACAACAGAAAAGTGACAGGGTTTATTTTCCCCCCTTTTTGTTGTTTTTTAAGCTTCTCGGTATAACTGTTATTCTTATATTTTAATTGGATGTTTTGGCTTTGTTTCCCATTGGCCTTTCAGTATCACAATTAAGCTTAAAAATAGAAAGCGTCCCCAAAACACAGTAAGCTCCGATTTGTGTTGGGGCCCGAAAAAACAGTTCCTTGTTATTCATCTAGAGAAACACAAAAGACTTTTTACTAACTCCACATATAGGAACTAAGTTAGAGAAATTTACGTTACGTCATGATCTTGAAAAGGATTAAGAGGATAGCTAAGCTAGAGCGTTCTAATAAGGAAAGGTACTTTCTTACAATTATTGACTTTTTTTTTATAATGATAATAAATCAAGTACATTTTGTGAGGTTTTAAAAACAGAGATGGCCAACTTATGTACTTCCGGGGGGTGGGAAACGATGGAATTTCCGGACAGAAGGTTAAAAAGTGGGCCCTGGGAATATTTTTGCCGTGGTGAATTCGATGGTCTATAAATGTGATGGAATCCTTGATTCAGGAGTTCAAAATTTGGAGTTTCACATTGCTTTACATACAAAATATGTACATTTACATAACGCATACAAAATCCAAGGAGAAATGCCGGGTCTTTTTCTTACAAGCTGAAAATACATGTTTTTTTTTCCTCTTCCCCTTTCCCTAAAAAAATGAAAACGCAAGCAAATCTGCTAAAAAACAGCCGGATGTTAGCAAGGAGAAAATTACTTTCAACCAAGCGTTCTTAAGTTGAGAGTTGGCCATGTTTGTTTTTAAACCCCCTTTCAAAAAATTAAAATAAAATGCAGAACAACAAATGGGATAAGAGGTTAATTTAAAATTTCATGATTTGTTAAACAGAATAGAGATCCTTGTGACCTGTTAGGAGAGGGCGTTTATTTCTAGGCGTTTAATTTGTACTCTCTAAAAGAGAGTTTTGAAAGGTTCGGTTTAAATTTTTTAGACATGTCGCCCTTCTTTTTCTGTAAAAAAAAAAAAGAGAGAGAGAGAGAGAGAGAAGAAGTTATCTAATGGCCGTTGTCGGTTGTGGGTCTTGCTTGAAAAAGAGCCTTTTTTTGTGCAGTTAAATCAAAGAACATTTAGAAAAAGACTTGGTGGGGTGTCGATGGGGGGGGGAATGATGTTGAAAGTTGCTGCTGAGAACATAATGGGTAGGAATGTGGCTAAATGTGCATACAAACATATATGTTGCTGATGGAGAGATGTGCTGACTTCAATCAAATCCAAGAATATTAAACAACCAAACATGTCACTTTCTTGTGTCTTCCCTTAATATGCAGCAGTCAATATGTTGGTTAAGTCTAGGGAGAGATAAGAAGACAAAGAGGGATCACCTTTTCAGATTGAAATGATTCCATCAAACACTGGAAGGCATTCAGACAAAAGAAAATTGAACTTGTTGAACGAGTTAGGAACCAGCCGTCCCAAAGGTAGTTTTTCCCCCAAGAGGTAACTGGACTTTCTTTGTTCTTCCTGGAAGACGTTTTGCTGCTCATCTAAGAAGCTTTCTTCAGTTCTGACTGAATGATGGGGAAAATGGATTCCTTGCAGTCATCTGGTCGTTAGCATTCTCTCTGAGAATCCTTGAGGCCACTTGGAGTTTTATCTGTGCCCTTGGGAGTCATCTGAATAATGCAAATGGGCATGAAATCTCTTTGGAACTGCTGAAAGGATTGCGTTGTAAACAGGAGACGGGTGGTGTCGTATCCCTCCCCCTCTGTTGAGACAGGGCTGTTCAATTTTAACATTAGAACCGAAGAAGCTTCTTGGAGGAGAAACGGAAGGTCTTCAAGGAAAAAAGAAAGAAAGTCCAGTTGCCTCTTGAAAAAGCCCCTTTGGGAGAACCATGATCTGGATGACTTGAGAATCTCCGTAGACATTTAGGAACAAGCCGGAACCCATATTGTGGACAGCAAACTAACTATGGCTTGTCTGACTCAAAATCCAGGCTTGTTTTTCCCTTTTCCTTCTGACGGCACCTAGCAGAGATGGGGAGAATATAAAACAATCCAGTCTAAGCCCGTTCAAATATAAAAAGCCACGGTTAATACAAGCCATGATTTGTAAAAAACAACAACAACCCAACAACAGCTAGCCAGGTTTAAGTAGATTAATTAAAGTGAGCAACTAAGAAAAACACCAAGCGTACCAGGGAAATATCTAGAATTCAATTTTTAAGAAGTAGGGAGAAGCTCCTGAGACAGGACACTCAACTGTCCGTATACAGAGTTTCAAGAACAGCCGATGCAACTGGGTACAAGGGCATGTTCAGAAACTACTCTGGACTCCTGGACATTCCTCTTAAGGGGTTAAAATAAAGGACCTCCTGACCAGTTCACCCAGACATCATGGTTGAGAGGCTGAAAATATTCTTTAGCCTGGGAGACGGCTTCTGGAAGATTAAAAAAAACCCTAGCCGATAAAGTGAAGTTTCTGAAATCTAATCCATTTTAATCAGTGGTGGGATCCTGCGGGTTTAACAACTGGTTCGGTGATTGCATGCTTTGCTTGCATCAGCAGTTTTAACAAAACGTACCTTCCACGTTACTTCTGGGAGGTAACACAGCTGAGGTGCGGCAATCCACTCTGCCACGCAAATCAACTGAGGATATAGGTAAGTAAAGTGCTGGGGGGGGGGGAGACGGGCCAACCTGATCATCGGAGCAAACCGGTTCACTCCCCACCTGATCGTCAGAGCAACCGGTTCGCCCAAACCGGCTGAATCCCACCCCTGATTTTAATAAATCTCGTTAAAGAAAACTATGGGGAAAATCTTGCTTTTGGACCAGCGCTACTGGTTCGCTCATGCTCGCGATGCTTCTGCGCATGTGCAGAAGCATCCAGGTGGGTGGGCGGAGCCTCCTGCCACCCACACTATCGGTTTGCCCGATCTGGGCTGAACCGGGAGCAACCCGCCTCTGTTTTGGACATATCACTGTTGAACTAGATGTCACCCTCCTCTGCCACTGAGGCCAGAACTCTGGCTGCCTTTCTATCTTCCCTATCTCAGGGTTTCTAAGATACGTTGCCCTTTTAGATGGCCCAGGTGAGGTGTCCAACAGGACAAATAGGCTGAAAAACAGTTTCTATCCCAGAGCAGTAACTAGATTGAACTGTACTGTACCTTGCAATATTAATGCAATATCTGGGGCTTGCAATTCAATCGTATATAGAATGTGAAGGACGTGTGTTTTGTGTTTTATTTTTATAGTTATAATGTACAATGAAGATGGCATTTAATTTCGTTGTACGAGGTGCAATGACAATAAAGTAAACTTGAACAGTCAGGCTAGCTGTGACGTTTGGGGATTACAGCCTGCTGTCGATTGTACTGGGTTGAAAAAGACGCCCCCCGCCCTCCGTGTCTCTATTTAAAACCACCAATCAGCTTCTGAAGGAATCATAAGGCCTTACCCCTTCACTAGTTTTCTGCAAGTCTGAAGAAGTATTTCGTGTGTCGTTGCCTGCTTCACCGGCATCAGAGCTACTCTTATTTTCTTCCTCTTTGCAATCCTTATCATCTTCGTCTTCGGGAGATTTCCTTGATTGCTTGGAAGATTTCTAGGGGGCGTCCATAAAGAAAAAAAACAAAAACCACAAAAGTGAAACCAAAGCTATTTTCCCAAGCTTAGCATTCAGAAATGGTTAAGTTCTGGTTAAGGGTATCAAGACGACTTATTCTTGGGTTTAATTACAAATGCATTGGCTTGTTTCCTGGGGTAGGAAAGACGTTTTATTCTTAATTGTTCCATCCTTTCCCTTCCCAAATAACAATGGCATTTAGACTTATATACCGCATCAGAGTGCCTCTGCAGCCCTCTCTAAGCGGTTTACAGAGTCAGCTTCTTGCCCCCAACAATCTGGATTCTCATTTTACCGACCTTGGATGGAAGGAAGGGTGAGTCAACCTTGAGCTGATCAGGATCAAACTGCTGGTGGTAGGCAGAGTTAGCCTGCAATATTGCAATCTAACCACCATGCCACCTTGGCTCTTCCTTAGACTTATATACCGCTTCACAGTGGCACCTTTAAGATTTGTGGACTTCAACTCCCAGAATTCTCCATAATGGCTGAGGAATTCTGGGAGTTGAAGTCTGTTAAGTCGTAAAGTTGCCAGGGTTGGCGATTCCTGCTATGAATCAAAACACCTCCAGGTTGTAAGTGAGAGCTTCATGAATTACCTTTGAAGTGTAAGATTTTTTCCGTTTTGAGCCCGCTTTTTCATTCTTCCTTTTGCCTTTTCCATCTTCTTCTACTCGATCCCCTTCTTCCTCGCTGCTAGCATCTGCCGTGTTTCCTCCTTCACCTTCGGTTTCTGAAGAGCTCTGTTGCTGAATAGCCTTGGGAATAAAGCAAAATAATTAGACCTCAACTAGGTTTATTTGGTAACAGTCCAGGGCAAAAGTAGATGTCAGCCTTGAAGCTGGCCTGACTGGGGCCATTTTGAGACTTCAGCACTGATACACTGAAGCAGAAGGATAGGGAGGGGGGAATAAAGATGGTTGGAGTTTGTAGTCAAAACAAAATACTTTCTCTTGAGAACCAAGGACATTCCTGCAGGTGCTTAGAAGGAGGGGACTGGAGTCACCTAGCAACTGGAAAGTACCCTGATTGCACCATGTGACTGATTGTTTTGAGAAAATGAAAAACTTTTACTTTAAATTAGGTGAAAACCGTGGGAATACCCAGAGATGATTTTCACCAGCCAATGACATATCCAATAAACATATTCTTTGAGGAATTTACCTGCCTCTGAGTTTTGTTTGCTACAGGTATGTTACTTGATCAGATGACCCTGCAACCATCCCAAAGTCATGTCAGTTGCCAAGTGTCTGAATGTTGATCACATGACCATGGGGTGGTTGCAATAGTTTTAAGTTTGGAAAAATGGTCATACAATACAATACAATAGCAGAGTTGGAAGGGACCTTGGAGGTCTTCTAGTCCAACCCCCTGCCTAGGCAGGAAACCCTATACCGTTTCAGACAAATGGCTATCCAACATCTTCTTAAAGACTTCCAGTGTTGGGGCATTCACAACTTCTGGAGGCAAGCTGTTCCACTGATTAATTGTTTTAACTGTCAGGAAATTTCTCCTCAGTTCTAAGTTGCTTCTCTCCTTAATTAGTTTCCACCTATTGCTTCTTATCCTGCCTTCAGGTGCCTTGGAGAATAGTTTGATTCCCTCTTTTTTGTGGCAGCTCCTGAGATATTGGAAGGCTGCTATCATGTCTCCCCTAGTCCTTCTTTTCATTAAACTAGACCTACCCAGTTCCTGCAACCGTTCTTCGTATGTTTTAGCCTCCAGTCCCCTAATCGTCTTTGTTGCTCTTCTCTGCACTCTTTCTAGAGTCTCCACATCTTTTCTACATCGTGGCAACCAGAACTGAATGCAGTCATAAATCACTTTTTTCACCACCGTATCAATTTCAACAGTCATTAAGCAAAGTGCACCTTATACTCTGAAAAATACATCTTTGTGACTTTGCTTAGACAAAAATCTTACAAGAGAAGCAAACGTTTTGGCTACCCAAGTTTTGCCTTCAGTCCGCATGATGACATATTGACAAAAGGAAGGAGTGGGGGAATTGGGCGTTAAAAGATAGAAAAGGAAATCCTTTTTTTTTTTTTACCTGGTATCCACTAAACTTGACACCCGGGTTGTTCTCGATTTCCCACAGGCCTTCGTTAAACCCTTTTCGTTTGTTTGATTTTCCAAACTTGTCTTTATATTCTTTGTAAGGGAAGAGGTCTTTAGGCCCCAGAAATGCCCTGTGATTGAAGAAAGGAAAGGATTGAATGATAGCTCAAATTATAATCCGTATTCTTTACAGACATGTGTTATTCATTAACTGGAGGACAACAGCACGGCAATCCCCTTTCGCTGGATAGGCCAATGGTGGTTCAGTTCAGATACCACATCAAACCCATGGTGTGTGAACACCACCTCATCACTTAATCAATGGCTAGACCAGGGGTCAGCAAACTGCGGCTCTGGAGCTGCATGTGGCTCTTTCCTCCCTCTGTTGCGGCTCCGTCACCGGTTGGCACCACAATTTTGAGAAGAGCTTCCAGGAGGGGGGGAAGGAGAGGAGCAGAGTGCACCAGGAGAAGACTCTATGGCAAAGGGAGGGTTTCCCAGTTGTCTGCACAATTGATAGGGCTTTCGGTTAGGACAGGTAGAGGAAAAAGTATGCCGCGCTAGGAGGAGACTCTATGGTGGGGGAAACTGAACTTCCGGTCAGCTCTAGAATTGAACAGGGGGCTTCCGGTGTTTTCTTTTCTGTGGGAAATGAGTCCAAATGGCTGTTTGAGTGTTTAAGTTTGCCGACCCCTTTGAAAGATGAGCCACTTGGCAGCCTTCGGAGGAAAAATTATTATTATTATTATTTTATCGAATTTCTAGACCGCCCCCTCTCCCCGGAGGGACTCGGGGCGGTGTACAGGAATAAATTTAAAACATATAACAATCAAACACATAGATAAAAATCACATTAAACAACCCCTGTACAATTTATAAAAATTAAAAACAAACCTTAAAACCAATTTTAAAAATTTAGAAATAGAACTGAGGTGGGATAGGTGGAATTAGGCCAAGCCGGCTAGCTGGCATAGGTGGGTTTTAAGTTTCTGACGGAAGGAGCGGAGATCCGTAGTCACTCTAATGTCGGGGGGAAGGTCATTCCAGAGAGTCGGGCCCATCACAGAGCAGGCCCTTCCCCTAGGCGTCGCCCGCTGGCACAGCCTAGTGGATGGCACCCGGAGGAGTCCCTCTCTGTGTGAAATATAACATCTGTCACTGATTCCCCCCCCCCATTCAGAAATCAGAGTTAACCAGCTTTTTCCCATTTTGCACACTCCAGACGTATTCTGTGACACACAAACTCATCTAACATGGCTATGTTGACTGGGGAATTCCGGGAGATTTATAATATTAGCGTGTAAGGATAATCCAGTGGAGAAGATCAAAGACCATATTTAGAACATCAGTGGGATGGAGAAGACAAACCTGAGCTTGATTCTTGATGGTTACAGGAACACATTCTTGTAGGTTTCGGGGAAATTACATGAAAGTGATTTGTCACTGTTCCCTTCCACAATTGCAGGCTTGAGATTCAGGCACTAACCAGCCATAGCTTTGAGATTAGCCAACATTCTGCGATCCCGGTTTGGACATGGCTGCAATCTTCATTGAGGGTAAAGCTTATCTACATAACCATCGTAGCTCTCCAAACTACACCAGGCCTAGAAAGAGAGCCCAGTTCCATACAGCAGCATTTCAAAGCCCTGGGGCTCCCTGCTTAAATGTTTTTTTAAAAAATAATTTACATAATTGCTAACACAATTTAATATGGCCCTGACACCGAGTTACTCATATCACATTAACACAGGATGGCGAATGACTCGTTTAGCCCTTGTTACTGTAAATGCTGTTGATGTAGGACAATGGTGTCAAACACAAGAACTGCGGGCTGGATCTGGCCTACGATGTAGACCGTGAGACCACCCTGGAAAATGTGAGGGGCCGAGCCACGTCATTTCAGCCCGGTCTGCCCAATGCAAAGAGGAAACATGCCAGCAGTTTGGGGACTGGCATCAAGCTGGCCACATCCACCCAGTTGACCACACCCACCCAGCCCCCTGAGGTCAACCACAGTTCTGATGCGGCCCTCAATGAAATTTGAGTTTGACACCCCTGATGTAGGAGAGGACCAAGCTGAGGGAAGGGTCAAGCATGTCATCAGTTTGAAATCCTTTCACACCCACAAGAGATATAACTCTGGGCCACCTTGAATTTGTTGACCCCTATCTACTGTCAGAGGGATGTGGCGGCTCAGTGGCTAAGACACTGAGCTTGTTGATCAGAAAGGTTAGTTTGGCGGTTCGAAGCCTAGCGCCGCGTAATGGAGTGAGCTCTTGTTACTTGTCCCAGCTTCTGCCAACCTAGCAGTTTGAAAGCACGTAAAAAATGCAAGTAGAAAAATAAGAACCACCTTTGGTGGGAAGGTAACAGTGTTCAGTGCGCCTTGAGCATTTAGTCATGTCGGCCACCTGACCACGGAGACGTCTTCGGACAGCGCTGGCTCTTCGGCTTTAAAACGGAGATGAGCACCACCCTCTAGAGTCAGGAACGACTAGTACATATGTGCAAGGGGAACCTTTACCTTTACCTTATCTGTCAATTTACCTTGATCTTGGGCAGTTCAGATTCTTGAAGAGAGCTGCATGAAATAAACTTATACTCATTTAAACAGCCTTCATTCCTGATTTCTTGAAGCTGAGATTTGATTTGCAAAGATCTTTTCTGTAGGACATTCGTTTATCCCCAAATTTCGCACATCATGTCTTGGGGGACACAAATTGATCCTACATCTTGGGTTACTGTGCCATTTGGTACATTAGCTCCCACGGCATCATTTGGCCACACTCTTCTCTGTGGTTAGTTCATTTCTCTGCTAGCACTATCGGACAATGTTACCGAACGGCTGACATCTTAGCTATGAATCAGGAGTGCTGCAAAGGAAGAACAAATGCTCTAATTGTCCAATTGTGTTCTCATCAACTGAACGGAGAGAAATGCGCTTCCTAAATAGAAAGGAATTATGGTGTTTCTTTTCCTGTAAACAACTGCAGTTCTCTTAAGGTTAAAAGTTTAGGGAGATCTGCCCTCCTGTGGCGAAGACACATAAAAAACACTTGCCAACTCATTGCAACACTCTTGTCCATCACATAGCATTGTGTTCATGTCACCACTTTGGCTAAAGAAGACACTGACGATTGCCTTGATCTTCCCTGCCCTTCTTTTGCGGTTATTCACCAGTGAAGAGAACACCATCTGTATGTATTCAGACACCTCTTTTCTTCATACATTTTTAGAAGACAGAAAAAGGGCTTGGTTGCATACCATATTTTTCGGAGTAGAAGACGCACTGGAGTATAAGACGCACTTTAGTTTTTGGGGAGGAAAATGGGGGGGGGGGATTCTGCCTACCAGGTACTCATCTGGCTAGTCCTTAGCTTGGTCAGCTTCAGCACATTAATTTGCTCTCTGGTTTTGAGGTTGGGGATGATGGGGGCTATGTTTCTAAAGCACGGCTGATTGTCGGAGGGAGCAGCAATTAGACAAGCAGGCAAAGCAGGGAAGATCGCTGAGCTCGTGTTTGGGCTGAAAAACAGCTTCAAAAGCACAGCTGATCCTTGGAGGGAGCAGCAATTAAACAAGCAGGCAAAGCAGGGAAGATCGCTGAACTTGTGTTTGGGCTGAAAAACAGCTTCAAAAGCACAGCTGATCCTTGGAGGGAGCAGCAATTAAACAAGCAGGCAAAGCAGGGAAGATCGCTGAACTTGTGTTTGGGCTGAAAAACAGCTTCAAAAGCACAGCTGATCCTTGGAGGGAGCAGCAATTAGACAAGCAGGCAAAGCAGGGAAGATCGCTGAACTTGTGTTTGGGCTGAAAAACAGCTTCAAAAACACAGCTGATCCTTGGAGGGAGCTCCAGTGACTAAAGCAGACAAAGCAGGGAAGGGGTAAGAGAAGGCAGTAGCTGTTCCAAGTAGCCAAGCAATATTTACATGGCAGCTTTCCAAGATAGATAGGGTCTGTGGTCATAAATACTCCTTTGAAAGACTGTTTGCCAGGCCTTTGCTGAATATGAATAGGAGGAATTCACATTCGTTTAATAAAAGGGGTTTTGTCGGGACCAGGACTCTGCCTCGTGCTTTTTGGGGAAGCCTAGGTCAGAACAGTCGAAAAAGACCTCACTGTTGAGATCAAGCTAGGCAACGTCCAGTTGTGAGGACTTTCAACAGTCAGAATCCTCCAGCTTTTGTAACTGTCGCTGAGAATCTTGGCAGGGCTCTGAAGTCTGTTCAGGCTAAGGAAACCTATGACGGCTCAATCAAATTTACAATGTTTAATCTGGATGGCATCGTGATTTGTGAGCCGTGTTTATCCGGTGACTCATCAGACACAGTCCACTCTTGCCAATCAAGTCCTCCACGACAGTGTCTCCTAAACCACTGCCAAGGAAACAGTCGTGACTCCACAGGCAGAGAACCGCAGCAAAGCCATCGAGGCTGCAGAAAGCAGAACTGTGGTTGATGCTTGGCTCAGGGACTATCCCGTCTCTGACCTTTTCCTTTAGCTGCGAGATATTTTTATGACAGGCTACAGCGAGGGCTGCTTTCACACTTGTTTACTTCTGAGCGGCTGTACTTTTAGGAGGAAGAGAGTGAGTCTTCTGCGGTGGCAAAAATCAAGAACCTGATAGCATCTTTTCTGACTAACCCCTCTTACGAAAAGGTGACTGTCAATTTACTTCTTCAGATGCAATCAAAGGGTTGCAAAGACATGTTTTTCCCTTAAGTGATGGGGATGACCAATATAGAAATAGAATAACAGAGTTGGAAGGGACCTTGGAGGTCTTCTAGTCCAACCCCCTGCTCAGGCAGGAAACCATACGCCACTTCAGACAAATGGTTATCCAACATCTTCTTAGAAAACTTCCAGTGTTGGAGCATTTACAACTTCTGGAGGCAAGTTGTTCCACTGATTAATTGTTCTCACTGTCAAAAATTTCTGCTTAGTTCTAAATTGCTTCTCTCCTTGATTAGTTTCCACCCATTGCTTCTTGTTCTATCCTCAGGTGCCTTGGAGAATAGTTTGACTCCCTCTTCTATGTGGCAACCCCTGAGATATTGGAACACTTCTATCATGTCTTCCCTAGTCCTTCTTTTCATCAGACTAGACATACCCAGTTCCTGCAACCGTTCTTCATGTTTTAGTCTCCAGTCCCCTAATCATCTTTGTTGCTTTATCTTTCTACACTGTTTTTTTAAAGTCTCATTCGACTCTTTAAACCCCACCCCCAATGAATTAAATTTCCTGAATCTGAAGGTCTGACCCGCTGAATGAATGCATGCCCTTTTAATCTGCTCTGTCTCTTCAGATGGGGAAGGGGGAATCAAAGGGCTGTCATTATGGGTTTCCTTGCATTTTTTTTAATTTTGTTTGCTTTTCATACATTGCCATTAAAAAATGGCAAACTGAAAAATACTGCAGTTGCAGGAAACAAGTCATTAAAACCTCCCGCCCTCCCTTTTGGGAAGGGAAGTGCCCCATCACAATTAAGGAAAGATTATTCAAAGGGGCAATTAGGCAGCTAATAATCATAATCCTTCCTCCCAACACTTAGAAAATGGCAAAAAAAAAGCATGGAACTCTTGATGCAGCTGCGATCCAGTCTGAGATCACAGCAAAAAGAAAAGAAAAGAGACTTTCGTAAGCATGCAGATCTGCAAATTATTTTTGAATGTGAAATCTTTCCAGCTGATTTGTGTTCAATGCAACCCAGATGGTTTCCCAAGGAGACTGGAAGAATTCTGAGCTCTGTAAGGCCCTTGGAGTCATCGGCCCTTCTAAGGCTGATGACCAGAGAACATTTCCTACAATAGCAGAAAAGCTCCTTTCAGGAGGTGCAAAATGTACTTCTTGGCTTATGATTGTAAAGGAGCCTGTCCATTATGGTCATAAATCATGACAGTTGCCCATGTGACCTTGCTTTCATAACCATTTCTGCAGTGGTGGTTAAGTGAATGCCATGATAGTTAAGCAAAATCAATTATCCAATTGGGCTGGGAATTTGCTGAAAACCAGAAATAAATAGCAATAGCGCTTAGACTTATATAACGCTTAACAGTAGTTTTACATCCCTCTCTAAGTGATTTACAGGGTCAGCCTATTGCCCCAACAATTTTGGGTCCTCATTTTACCCACCTTGGGAGGATGAAAGGCTGAGACAACCTTGAGCCTGGTGAGATTTGAACTGCCCAATTGCAAGCAGCCGGCAGTTGCCAGAAGTAGCCTGCAGTACTGCACTCTGACCACTGCGCCACCATGGCTTATAAATGCTGGTTTTCAACAAAACATCAATTAAGCAGCCATGTAATTGTAGGATGCAGAAAATGGTCATAATTACAAGTCAGTGCTGTCGGAACTTTGGAACTCGGTGGTTAATATCACTGAGGAGGTTCGAACGGTCTAGAAGCAACCAGTTATAAATTGAGGACTACTTTATATTCAAAATGTTTCGCACATCCTACAGTGCTTCGAAATGAGATGGGCGGCAAATACATCTAATAAATAAACAAGGAGATGCTTAAACTCCCCGAGCCTCTTAAAAGGTCTACTACAGAATGTTCTCACTTACGTTTCATGAGTCCCAAAAAAGAAGATGGGATATTTATTTGCTGGAGGCTTCACAGCTCCCTCGGGGAGTTCATCGATCTGTCAGTCAAAGAGAAAGAAGGATTCATCAATAAATGTCCAATAAAAGGAATCACACGACTCAAAGAGCCCATCGCAATGGACAATGGGAAGAGGTCTTCAAATGCAGGTTCAGTGGAGTAGGAGACTCTAAGACCGAGAGCCGGTTGTGTGTAGCAGCAAAGGCGTTAGGCTAAAACTGGGTGACTGTAAATTCTAGGCCAGGGATGGTGAATCCTTTCGACACCGAGTGCCCAAACTGTGCATGAGTGTGTGCCAGAAACCCAGAAGCCCAAAGACCAGCTGGCCTGTGCATGCATGCCTGTTTTTTTGGCTGTTTTCCAGGTCACAAATGGCATAAAAATTGCCTGAAAACAGCCTGAAAAATGGCCTGAAAACACTAGAAAAACGCCCCCCCCCAAATGGTCTATTTTTTGGGCCATTTTCTAGTGCTCTGGTGCCCTCAAAGATCAGCTGGCTGGCATGTATGTGTGTGCCAGAAGCTGGCGATGGCGCATTTGCCCACAGAGAGGGCTTTGCGTGCCACCTCTGCCACCCGTGCCATAGGTTCTCCATCTTGGCTCTAGCATGTCCGGAGGGACAAAAGTCTGCGGGATGACTTTGGATCAGTCCCTCTCTCTCAGTCCAGCGTATATCACAAGGTGGTTGTTGTGGGAAAGCAGGAAGTGGGCACATCAGGTTATGAATAGCAAGAACAATAGAACTCAGACTTATATACCGCTTCGTAGTGCTGTACAGCTCTCTCTAAGCAGTTTACAGAGTCAGCATTCCAGTTTGCTATGCTCCCATGCGGGTGAAGGCCAGCTGGCCGGCACGGCAAAACCTGAAAGAGCAACGGGCGATGACTTGTGTGCCCAGAGAGATGGCTCTGTGTGCCACTCTCTGGCATGCTTGCCATAGCTTTGCCATCACGGCCTTAAATCCTGCTGAAGATGTTAACTAGCCTGGTAGCGAAACATTCTGCAAACAACCCACAAGCTCGGAGAACAAACCTCCTGCCTCAAGACCTAAAGTTTTAGGTGAGACTAGGAAGACCTAGTTCACACATCCCATGAAACTTTGAAACTTTGAACAAACCTACTACCTTTTGAACTCATACACCATGTTAGGTTGAAGCTCAGGGGGTGAGTGGGTGGGCAGAGATCGGCAGACCTTTCTAAACTCTTGTGGAAAAAGCTTAATAAATAAAATATAAAATTGCCAGGAAAATGATTAAGGACTAGCAACACATTTGCGGCATGTTGCTGACTCCTCAAAGATGAAAAGAAATTGCTTAAGCATCAAAGGGTTTTAAAAAAAAGGAGAGGAAATTTTCCATGGCTCTGCGTTTTTTTTTAAAAAAGGTGTTTCCTTACAAACAGCAAGCGGCCATTTGCTCACTTAGTATGGCACAACAATAATGTGATATGATTGCTTAACAACACAACTGCAGCAGTTACTGCGACCACCACTACACTTAAGAAGTAAGTGGGAAGTCTCTCAAGCAAAGGCTAGAATCTCACTCTTAAAAACAAACAAACAAACAACAACAAAACCCAGCCCAGAACCCAAAGATGCAACTAAAATGCCTTTTGCAAAATTGGAATCTTTATTCCATTTGTACAGTGGCTAGCTCCTCTTCCCCCCCCCCCCCCCCACTTGGCCGATCCACTTAAAGAAATTCCCTTCAAAAAGAATGTTTTTAATAAGCAGGTCCATGCTTACTAAATTGGCTCATTGTTTATTTATTTAAAAGATTTGTTTAGGCCAGAGTGGCTCATAAGCACAAAACAATAAAGACCGTAAAAAGCATAAAAACCAACACAAACCCTTCCCAAATGAACTAAAAAACAAAAAAGCAAATAAACCCGTCCTGGTTCCCAAACACAACACATCTCTGCATGCCCAACAAATTGCACAGCATCAACAGAAACGAATATTTGAAGTTCAGGGTTGAACTGTGAGGTCCTTGGTGCTCTCTGAGTTTGGCTGCTTTCTTGCAAACATTTCACTATCCAATTAGGTAACGTCACTAGTGTTAGAAGCCGGTAGATTTTGCTCTTTGTTTATAAAGACAAAAGTGCTACCTATGGATAATGAAGCATTATCAGCCGAAAACAGCCAAATTTAGAGAGCACCAAGAACTCTGCAAACTGCAGAGCTTCCAGCCTTATACTGACCCATGATTTGTAGGAAAAAACTAGGTGTTTAAAGCTTTTTGGAAGGAGGAGAACAGGGGCCTGCACAAACTCAGGGGAAAGAATAGTATAGAATAGAATTCTTTATTGGCCAGGTGGGATTATACAAACAATGAAAATCTGGATCTGCTTTATAAATGTAATTTAGAATAATAGAATTAGACTTTTTAGCCAAGTGCAATTAGACACACGAGGACTTTGTCTCCAGTGCATAAGCTCTCGGTGTAGAATAGAATAGAATAGAATAGAATTCTTTATTGGCCAAATGTGATTGGACACGCAAGGAATTTGTCTTTGGTGCAGATGCTCTCAGTGTACATAAAAGAAAAGATACATTCGTCAAGAATCATAAGGTGCAACACTTAATGATAGTCATAACATATAAATAAGCAATCAGGAAACAATAAATATCAATATAAATCGTAAGGATACAAGCAACTAAGTTACAGTCATACAATCGTAAGTGGGAGGAGATGGGTGATAGGAACGATGGGAAAATTAATAGTAATAGTAATGCAGACTTAGTAAATAGTTTGACAGTGTTGTGAGAATTAGTTATTTAGCAGAGCGATAGCGTTTGGGGGGAAAACTGTCCTTGTGTCTAGTTATTCTGGTGTGCAGTGCCCTATAACGTCGTTTTGAGGGCAGAAGTTGAAACCATTTATGCCCAGGATGTGAGGGGTCTGTAGATATTTTCACAGCCCTCTTTTTGACTCGTGCTGTATACAGGTCCTCAATAGAAGGCAGGTTGGTAGCCATTGTTTTTTCTGCAAGAGTGTTGCAAAGGGCAGAGCTTTTTGGGGGTGGGAAAACTACACCAATCTCATTGGGATTAACATTTAAGTAAATCTCCATCAGAAGCACCGTTTGCTCTGGTTCATTTGGAGGGTGGGGTTGTAGCAATTTGAACAACCCTGAAGGATGAAGCATCTGCTTCTTTTAAATTACGCCGTTCCCGATATCAGAAAGGACCCTGGCCTCGCCATATTGTGCAATAGAAGACAAGACAGTATCATGTCTGCATCAATGTCACGCAATTTGTGCCTTCACCACCTCTTTGCGGAGGCCTAGAATTTCCAGGTTCAGGATTCCCAGTTCAATCTTGTTTCGGGAATTCCAGTCTCACTCTATTCGGGGCCATGCTGGAGAATAGCGTTTCTTCCCACCCTTCCTGTTGTGTTTAAATGGTGTGTGCAGGAAAAAAAAGGCAAAGGCAGCTGACGTCCCTTTGTATCAGCAACACTGGAAACTGGAGGAGGGGAGGGGAGCGTGTGACGGAGGGCGGTGGAACTGGCAATCCACGCAGGGCCACGCAAGACTCCTCCTCTTTTTGGAATATAACATTGGGAGGAGGGACCTCTGCATTGTCACCACGGGATGGACATTTCCCCCGCCCAATCATGGCAGAAAAGGAACCTGGCCGACACGAGCATTGATTCCTTGTAAAATGGAAAATGAAATGTGGCTCTTTTATTCAAGCAGGGACACCTCTGGCTCTGTGCCCTCTGCGGCTGGCTGTATCCTTTCAACACAAAGAGGAATTCCACTCTGGTTATGAATTCCACTTGGAACCAGCTAGGGGGAAGAAAAATGAATAATTAGGGCACACGCAGCCTTGGCCAGCATCCCCCTCTACAAGTTATGTTACCCATGGCCGTTGCTTTCCTGGCAATCCTTCTCACTGGCTGCAGGACCCAAAGGGGAAAGAAAGAGGGAGCCCATTCAGCCCCCTCCGGCACTGAGATGCAGGAACAAAGGAGGGACAGGCGAGCATTTGTGTTCACCCCTGCCGCACGACAACCCCCACGCTGCTGGCTGCTTTGAGAAAGAAAACAAACTCCTGCCAAAGTGCCGGCTGTAACACAACCCCACCAGCAGGCTAGAATTGGCGCTGAGCAGCAAAAATCTCTTTGTTGGTTCTCCTCCCCTTCTACATCAACCCTCCCACGGTTGAGGAAGGGAATAGCCTTTATCTAACTAGCCAGACACTGAAGACTTTGGTGGAAATAGATCTTACTCTGCTGCGTAGGATTGAATTGAATAGAATAGAATTCTCTATTGGCCAAGTGTGATTGGACACACAAGGAATTTGTCTTTGGTGCCGGTGCTCTCAGTGTACATAAAAACAAAAGATACATTCGCCAAGAATCATAAGGTGCAACACTTAATGATAGTCACAAGGTACAAATAAGTAATCAGGAAACAATCAATATCAATATAAATCATAAGGATGCAAGCAACAAAGTTACAGTACTGCAGTCATAAGTGGGAGGAGATGGGGGAGAGGAACGATGGGAAGACTGATAGTAATAGTAGTGCAGACTTAATGAATAGTTTGACAGTGGGGAGGGAATTATTTGTTTAGCAGAGTGATGGCGTTCAGGAAAAAAACTGTCCTTGTGTCTAGTTGTCTTGGTGTGCAGTGCCCTATAGCGTCTTTTTAAGGGTAGGAGTTGAAACAATTTATGTCCAGGATGTGAGGGGTCTGTAAATAGAGAGAGGTTTTTCCGTGGACCAGAGGGGGTGTGGTTTTGCATGGTGCCAGCATCTTGTGGATGGGGCTTTCCTTGTTTGTGTGGCCTGGCTGCTGGCATGCCGTGGACTGGTGCTTGTCCATGGACCAGGGATTGGGGACCCCTGCCAGTAAGAGACAGTGTGGGCAGCAATATGCAAGAGACACCTCTGCCCTACCTGGCTGAAAACTTTCCAGATGGCCACCAGATGGCGGCAGAGAGTTAAGGTGTCTGCAACCCTTTGCTGCCATCTGGTGGGCAACTGCATTTTTGGGGGGATGAGCATCACCTGGTAATAAAGCAACATAGAATGCAAAGGTATATAACGTAGAACATAAGAATGGAATGGAATGGGAAGTGGTCTTCAGGGTTATCCTGGCTTTTCTACACGTATGATAGAAGTGGCACATAAAGACTATATGGTAACCTGTTTGGTGCAGTGGTGAAGGCATCTGGCTAGAGACTGGGAGTTCTAGTCCCATGTTAGACACAAAGCCAGCAGGGTGACCTTAAACCAGTCGTTTTTCTTCAGTCCCACCCGGTTTCCCCAAAAATAAGACCTCCCCGGATAATAAGCCCAATTGGGCTTTTGAGCACATGCGCTAAAATAATCCCTCCCACAAAAAAAATCCCTCCCTGAAAATATTGCAACACAGCAGCAGCCATAAGGTGATGATGCTCGCTGCCTCCTGCACCTCAAAAATAATAAGACCTTCCCGACAATAAGGCCAAGTGCTTATTTCGTGGATCAAAAGAAAATAAGACCCTGTCTTATTTTCGGGGAAATGTGATAGGAAGAAGATAATGTTAAAACTCTTCCAGAAATCTTGCCAAGGAAACTACAGGGACCAGTCCAGGCAATTTCCAGGAGTCAACACTGACTTTAAGGCAGACAACCACATGGTAGACATGTGTAGAGGAAACGGGGATGACCTTAGAGCAGGGGTCAGCAAACTGCGGCTTTGGAGCCGCATGTGGCTCTTTCCTCCCTCTGCTGCGGCTCCATCACCGGTCGGCGCCACAATTTTGAGAGGAGCTTCCGGGGGAGGGGAAAGGGAGAGAGAGAAGCACAGTGCACCAGGAGAAGACTCTATGGTAAGGGGAGGGTTTTCAAGTTGTCTCCAGGAAAAAGTACGCCGTGCTAGGAGGAGACTCTATGGTGGGGGAACTGAACTTCCGGTCAGCTCCAGAACTGAACAGGGGGATTCCGGTTAGGACCTTTGTGGCTCCCGGCGTTTTCTTTTCTGTGGGAAATGGGTCCAAATGGCTCTTTGAGTGTTTACGTTTGCCGACCCCTGCCTTAGATAGACTAAGCAGCAACAGCATGAACAGGAAAGGGTCAGAAAGTAACTGAAGATTTCCCTTCCTTGATTCTCTTTTGTATAGGGGGAAGGAAGGGGGGGAAGCCTTTCTCCTTGCTTCCCTTTTATACAGGGAAACAAGAAGATTTGCTGTAAGGTTTTCAAGGTTCTTGTAATATAGGCTGTACACCGAGGTGGTATTCAGCCTGTTCTGACAGGTTCTGGAGAACCGGTAGTGGAAATTTTGAGTAGTTCGGAGAACTGGCAAATAGGCTGGCCCCGCCCCTGCTGCCTCCCAGCTGATCTTCTTTTGTTGCCGTGCACAGGAGAATGGAGCTGGAAAGCAGGTTAGTGGAGCAGGGAGAGAATGGGGATTTTGCAGTAACCTTCCCCCAGGAGTGGGGAGGGAATAAGGATTTTGCAGTAACTTTCCCCCAGGAGTGGGGAGGGAATAGGGATTTTGCAGTATCTGTCTCCTGCCAACCCCACAAAGCCATACCCATAGTACCGGTAGTAAAAAAATGTTGAATCCCACCACTGTCTGTACAGTTAGAATTTGTGCTCTAAGCTCCAATTCTCAGCTTCAAAACTTATTCAAGCCTGCGTGAATTTTGATCCTTTGAGGGTGCTTCACGCCAGAGTTCTCTCTCCAGCCACCAATGTATTATCCTGAGCCCAACTTTGAAAATGTCCAAATCCTCTAAAAAAAAAAAAACACAACCCACATAGTTTACAATTTAAGAACCCATGGGCCAGAGTTCTAACAGTGACATCCATTACTCCGAAAGAGAAGTCATTTTTCAGTGTCTTTTCCCCCACAAAATCGTTAAAGGCTGGACCGATTATGAACAGTTCAACATTTGAGGGTGAGCAGTTGGTAAACACTGCAGCAGGAATCTTTGCTTTGGGGCAAAAACATAACTTTCAGCTCTTTGGCACAATTATATCCTGGTTGGCTTTTCTCCTTTTCTGAATATTTCATACAGACGATCTCTTTTAATGTGAAGTTGTTTACAAAGGCAAAAAAGATTCCAGTTTATAATGAAAGGACAGAAGTGGAATTATAGCCCCTTAGGGTGTACCTTTTGGGATTTCCAATTCTAAGAGTTTGGCCACTTACTGTTTATTATTGCTGCAATTATTCATAGTGATGATTAAGTGACAGTTATTAATATTGCCGGACTTGGGCGGCCAATAAATTTATCTAATGATTATTAGTAATAATAATTTATGTGTAACCGATGTTTTTCTTCCTAAAATTCTACAGAAATGTTTAGGTGTTTCTTGCTTTTGATTCATTGTCCTTAATTTTGAAACAGAAAAAAAATGTAGGTTTTTTTTTAAAAAAATCAATCACTAAATATATAAGATTACTAATTCCCAGCAACCCCTTACTATCACTTATTTCTTAAATGGCCTCAGATTTATTGATGTAACTTTATCATTTACTCACACAATTTCCTGTTATATTTCTCTATGAAAGGAAACATTAGGCCCGCTAGATTAATCAGATAAAGTACTGTGATTAGTTAGAACCAATTAATCAGTGAGGCTGAATCATTAAAAACAGGGTAGAGAATATGCATTCTGTTGTGTTACTGCAACTTCAGAGTTGGTTAACACAATCTTTTCTTCTAACAACAAACAGCCTCTTTGGTTGACGTCCGCAGCACCAGTCACCTTTCCTGAGTGTAGCTGGGGAGCAATACGGTTATTTACATGGATCTAACAGAACAATTAATTAGCTGATTTAAAAGAGCGATGAGTAGCTAACAGTATATATTCTCCTTCAGGTGTGGGTCTGAAAGCCTCAGACTAATCCCGAGAGAACAGCAATAAAGGGCGATGGTAGAATAAAAGAGTTGGAAGGGGACTTGGAGGTCTTCTAGTCCAACCCCCTGCTTAGGCAGGAAACCCAACACCGCTTCAGACAAATGGTTATCCAACATCTTAAAAATGTCCAGTGTTGGAGCATTCACAACTTCTGCGGGCAAGTTGTCCCACTGATTAATTGTTCTAACTGTCAGGAAATTTCTCCTTAATCCTAGGTAGCTTCTCTCCTTGATTAGTTTCCACCTATTGCTTCTTGTTCTACACTCAGGTGCCTTGGAGAATAGTTTGACTCCCTCTTCTTTGTGGCAGCCCCTGAGATATTGGAAGACTCCTATCATCTCTCCCCTAGTCCTTCTTTTCATTAAACTAGACATACCCAGTTCCTGCAACCGTTCTTCATATGCTTTAGCCTCTAGTCCCCTAATCAACCACTGGTACATTGGAGTTGACTCAAGTCAACTTATATTCTAACCTCTTCCTCAGTGAGGAGGTTCACTTAACTCTATGAAAGGAGCTGTGGAGGCACAGTGGTTAGAATGTAGTATTGCAGGCTGACTCTGTCCACAGTTTGGAGTTCGATCCTAATGGGGCTCAAGGTCGACTCAGCCTTCCATTCTTCCAAGATGGGTAAAACGAGGACCCAGATTGTCGGGGAAAAACATGCTGACATTGTAAACCACTCAGAGAGTGATGTAAAGAAAGCACCGTGGAAGCGGTATATAAGTCTAAGTGCTATTGCTATTTCCTCTTTGGTCTCTTCTTTGATGTGCATGGCAAAGATTCACCTTGAAACACAACTTCTGTGAATGTACGGTCAACATGGACATAGATATACACACAGAATGTAGTAGAAGGACAAGCAAAACCGAGGTGGGGAGGAGCATTCAAGAGACGCATTAGCCTGGAATCGTTATGTTCCCCAAAAATCCAACCTCTCTTGAATTCTGTCTCTAGAGTCCATTTAGGACTGAATATTAGTTGATCATATTCTTGCATCTAGGCATGAACAATACATCAGTTTAATTAGAAGGTATTGTGTGGTCCCGATTCTTTGTGCCAGACGCAGGTGCATCGAATAATCTTCTTTATTAGAACCAGCTACCTTTGCCTCTACTTAACTTTGCCACTTCAGATGGGGGTTTATTTATTCTGACAGCAATGCTGGGCACATATTCTCTGAACAAGTTTTTAAGAAGCTTTAAAAGACCTTTAAAAAGAACAAACAGAACACCAGAGTTTACAGCACTGGAATTTTAATTTCTGGAAACCTACCATAGCCTGTCTTGTCAAGCCAGCAAAGCCAATGCTATCTCTATAAAGGTAAAGGTTTGCACATATGTACTAGTTGTTCCTGACTCTAGGGGGCAGTGCTCATCTCTGTTTCAAAGCCAAAGAGCCAGCGCTGTCCGAAGACGTCTCCGTCGTCATGTGGCCGGCGTGACTAAATGCTGAAGGCGCACGGAACACTGTGACCTTCCCACCAAAGGTGGTTCCTATTTTTCTACTTGCATTTTTATGTGCTTTTGAACTGCTAGGTTGGCAGAAGCTGGGACAAGTAATGGGAGCTCACTCCATTATGCAGCGCTCGGGATTCGAACTGCGAAACTGCCCACCTTTCTGATTGACAAGCTCAACCTCTTAGCCGCTCAGCCACCGCGTCCCATAGCTATCTATATATGAATATTCAAAATTTTATTCCCTGCAAATGTAGAGCCCCCAAATTGGAAGAGCTTTGACACAGATTTGGTAGGTTGTCCTTGACAATTCACAAGAATGAAAATGAACTTTGAAGTTGGTCTTTCCAGCATCTCAAGGTTTTTTTTATTTGCCTTAAATCTGACTCCTTCAAAACGTTACAAAACCCAGTAATATGGGCACAGGCGGCTTTAAAAAAAAACACCAAATAAAATTCTATCTCACGTCCGTTCTACGTTTTACAGGACTCTCTTTTTGTTAGATTTGACTCTGAATGCTTTACAGTCTAATGTTTATCCTTGAAACTCCTCAGCTGCCCTAGTTTCTGGAGACTTTTACGTGTATTCCAATCTTTACTGCTAAGTGGCTAACGATTAGATGCCTTGGCAACATTTTTTTTATTTCGAGGCATACGTATAACCCAAGCCTTGTTGCCCTTGGCTTTCACGAGACCAAGAGAAAAGGCCATTAGATCAAGAAGTGTCGTATCAGGAGCCGAATTCACTAGGTTGCAAACAAGTGAAGTTCCATTCCCAGGGTGCAGGCGGCACACAAAACCATACCCCCTCCAGTCTGGAGAGAAACCTTTCTCCATGGAATCAGTCCCTGGCTGGGGGCCACTGTTCTAGTTCAACCCCCTTTAAGCAGGAAACCCTATACTAAAGATGGTGAACCTTTTCCGCACCAGGTGCCCAAACCAGAATACCCATGCATGCGTGCTGCACCACTGGAAATCCAAAGACCAGCTGACCAGTGCACACATGCCTGGTTTTTTTGCAGTTTTTTAGCCATTTTGGGGCTGTTTTCAGTCTGTTTTTTGGATTGTTTTCAGGCTGTTTTCAGCCTGAAAAACAGCCCAAAAACGGCCTGAAAATGCCTCCAAAACAGGCGGAAATCAGTTGTTGAAAAATGGCCTGAAAATTATCTGAAAAATGGCCTGGTTTTTTGGACATTTTCCAGGCTGTTTTTAGGCTGTTTTTCAGGTCATTTCAGTCCATTGTTCAGGTTGGTCCCAAAACCGGCCTGAAAACGGTCAAAAACCAGCCTGAAAGTGGCCCAAAAACCGGCCTCATGGACCAGAAAATGGACTGAACAAATGGTCTGTTCTTTGGCTGTTTTCCCGCTCCCTGGCACCTGTGAAGACCAGCTGGCGATGTGCGCATGTGCACACCAGAAACCCGAAGAGTATCTGGTGATGGCGCATGTGCCCACAGAGAGGGTTCGCCATCGCAGCCCTAGACCATTCCAGAGAAACAGTTGTCCAATCTCTTCTTGAAAACCTACAGTGATGGAGCATGTTAAGTAATTAAGCTCCCCGTTAGGAGAGTGATTATGCAGAGAAGCGTAATGAGAGTGATATGGAATAACATGCACAAACCAGCATACAGAGACACTGAATAGTATAAAAATATAGTCGTTTACTATGTAGAAATATAGAGGTATTCAGAGTCCGGTTAACAGTCCAAGTCATACACGGTTCAGTAATTCAGTTATCAAATAGTCAATCTAGCACACAAAGTAGCTAACAGTAGCAAGATTCAGTAACTCACGATACAATATCTACGATCAGCATCTAACAAACAGAGAGCTAACAGTCATTCTGGCTCCCTCTTATGGCTGCTTGAGGTAACAAACCAATTACATCTCTTAAGCATTTAAAGTAACAGTAAAGTAATCATAGCTTATATACATTGCCAAGCCAAGCCTAGGATTACATCCCTAACAGAGCACCCACAACTTCTGGAGGCAAGCTGTTCCACTGATTAGTTGTTCTAACTGCCAGGAAATTTCTCCTTAGTTCTAGTTTGCTTCTCTCCTCAATTAGTTTAGACTAGTCCTTCTGTCTTTGGGGGAAAGTGGATGCATTTTGGGCAATCTGATGGTTTGGAATCCAATTTCCCATCAGCCCCCAAAATAGCTTGGCCTATAGCAAGAGACCAATGTCCAAAATATGTGGAAGTCATCAGGCTCCTTTAGAAGTACCTCTAAGATCAGGAGAGAACAATTTCCAAGATTTCTAACCCGTTGTTTTCTGGGCTATGGTCCAGAAAAGGCTTTTCACGATTGCTCTTCCATTTGTGTGTTTAAGCAGTTGCTCTGAACTTCTGCCCTACAAATTGGAGCAAAATTAAGGAACCGCTTTAACTTTAGAAAAGAGAAGGCGGCATATTCCTACTATTAAAATGCCAAAAAAAAAAAAACCATTAAACAGCACAGACCAAAACGGGAACAGAAATCATACCTAAGCTATTACAGCTGTGCTCTGAATCAAGGACTCAAATCTTTGGTTTGCCCTTTGGTTAAAGCACGACTTACTGAATCAACTGCAGTTATGGACTATCATGGCTGACTTCTTGCAATATTGCTATGGCAAAGAAAAAAAGTTATGGCGTAGGGCAGTGATGGCGAAACATTTTCGCCTTGGGTGCCAAAAGCACGTGCATGCTCGCATGCCCACCCCCATAATTTAATGCCCCCTCCCACTCCGTGCCCCTACGCATCCACACACCATCTCCCTCCCGCTGCCCCGTGCATGCATGCATGATTTTCTAGGAGACTAGGGAGGGCGAAAATGGCCTCCCCCACCCCCCTGGAGGCCAGAAATAGTCTGTTTTCCGAATTCCGGTGAGTCTGGTAGGTCCATTTTTTGCCCTCCCCAGGCTCCAGAGGTTTTCTAGGAGCCTGGGGAGAGCAAAACACAGCCCAACAAGCAAACCGGAAGTCTGTTCATGGAAGCCTCTGGAGGGTGAAAAACGCCCAAAAATCAGCACCCACATGTGCACTGGAGCTGATAGGGCAACACCTTGCATGCCCTCAGAAATGGCTCCGTGTGCCACCTGTGGCAGGCGTGCCAAAGGTTTGCCATCACGGGCTTAGGGGAAAACATAAACTCAGACAGTGGGAAGTTTTGTCATGATATGAAATGCAGGCAGATCCTGGCAAAACTGCCCGTAGGGACAAACATGATCAAAAGCTTTAAGACGGGAATTGGTCCAAGGTTCCTGGCTGAAGGTCATGCTTTCAATGCAGAAAATCCCAGGTTTTATCACTGGCATTTTCAGACAAAAATATAGTATAGCCTTTAATGTCATGTTACATCATGTATACAATGAAATTGGTTTCAGCCTCATGGCTGCAATCAACTTTTGACCGATCCTTACAGCTCAGGGAGCTTCCAGCTCGCTCTGGATGCTGCAGGAGGGAGACACTGAATTTCCTCTTCTTTTCTTTAATATCTTCGAGTTGTCGGAGATCCAGGATGGCAAACCGTCCAGTTGAGGACTGAGTCGATAACTGGGCGGTGCCCGGTGGACCAAGGGCATGTCCCAAGAGCTTATCTGACTCAGTCCAATCAGCTGGAGGATAAGGTCAACCCATCCTGGATACTCCTTCCCCCTCACTATGGAGAAAATACAAACAACACCAAACATTTCATGCTATTGAAGAAGACAAGATTTGGCCACCCGTAACAGTGATGTCGCACCAATGAAGGCAGCTTCAGAAGGCGTTATAGTCCATTTCACGTGCTTACGACGACCACCCATGCACCCTTCTGTAAAATACACGGGTGCTGTGGGTTCATGATGACATACCAAGACAAGGAGGGGTGAAATTAGCAACTTGTTTTTTGCGAAAATCCCGATGGTAGCAAAAAAAGCTTGCCTTTTCCGTGAGATCAAAGTTACTAGTTGAGTTCTGAAACTCTGGAGGGAAAGGATAGGAAAAATAATCAGAAACATGCACCTTGGACTGGCTACCCCTCCAATTTGTCACTGAGACAGTCCAGCGAAGAGTCACAACTCCATGCCCCAGTTACAACCTGCCTCTCTTGGAAGATACAATTAACCCTGAAGATTTCCAAGTTACACCAAACCTAACGTTCTCCTTTTCTTTCCTACTGATCTGTTCTGAGCTAGTCTTCCCAAGATCATGAAGCTGACTCCTCATCCAGATAAAACCTCTTTTATTTAGGTTAAAGGGAACTCCTCTCCAGAAAAGTCCTGGCCAACAATCTTTCATGAGATTTCACAACTACAAACCATTATCAGGTTGGAGAGTTGCCAGGTCAATATCTTCCAAATGCCACGCTGTAGCAGCAATTACTTGGCAAGAAGTCAGGAACAGATCTTCATCCTAATGAATTGTCTCCGGCAAACTCCCCTCCCCTTTTACTCCTCTTCATTCCCTATGGAAGGGGCCATTCACCATCCACCTGTGGCTTTACTCCTGAGTCAACCCTTGCTCCTTAGCTGTTCCCTTCTCCTGGCAACTCTGCGCATGCGCACATCAAGGACAGGCTCCAGCTGTTCTTTTGCCTCAGTGATGTCTGACTCTAAAGGAAGCTGATAACCGGCATACGGCTCTGGCCCCCTCTCTGCCTCCGATGCAGAGCCCTCATCCGAGCCTTCCCCAGACTCCAGGACCGGCCCATGTTCCTCCCCAATTTCCTCACTGTCTGAGTCTGCTACCAGCTCTACTGGCCACTGGCGGTCCACAACATCATCCTACCGAGTTAGAGTTTAGAAAGGACCACAGGACTGAAAATTAACTGGGAGTGATCAAAAGAAATCAATATGTTTAATCTTGAGAAACTAAGACTCTTATGATCGGAAGCTTCAAATATCTAAAGACGTGGCATGGAAGAAGATACAACTCTATCACTCCTGATGGTAGGACACCAAACTGTAATCCTAATGCTTCAGAAAAAGCAATCTAAAATTTCCCCGTCTCACCCCTGACAATAAATATCTTAGGGAAAAGGGCCTAACATGAATATCAGAACAACCATGTTTTTAATATTGCTTCTATTGGTGGCATTGTATAAACAAAGGACTGATGTTCCAATTTGGTATACATCAAGATTAAGGGGAATATGTTTGCATAAAATCACAATTTGTTACAGCTGATAACACTAGACTCTCTTCTGCTGGGTGATGGCTGAGCTGTATAAGATGAATGGATTTTTATTTGCTTGCCAGAGAGCCTTTCAAAAACGATGGTGAGTTCACACCAGCATTCACAATCCTATCCAATACGCTGATTCTTAAAAACAAACATCTCAGTGTGTTCTTAAGAGTCAACGTATTGGATAGCATCTGGAATCTTGTTGTTCTGAAATCTAAGCTCATGATTGTTCTAGATCAGTGGTTCTCAACCTGTGGGTCGGGACCCCTTGGGGGGGGGGGTTGAACGACCCTTTCACAGGGGTCACCTAAGACCATAGGAAAGCACATATTTTCTATGGTCTTAGGAACCGAGACACCAATTTTATGGTTGGGGGTCACCACAACATGAGGAACTGTATTAAAGGGTCGCGGCATTGGAAAGGTTGAGAACCACTGCTCTAGATGTTCTAGACTTCACATCCAACTCAAGACGGTTTGCGGTCAAGATTTGTGGAAGCTCTTATCCCATACGACAAGGGCACCAGATTGCCACACAGCAATTCTTGACACCAAAAAAAAAGTAGCAATTCTCATACTTGAAACTCAGCGAAGGGAGAACATTGTAGTTGCTGTAGGTTTGTTTGAAAGGTTTGGACAGGAAAGGCACAGGCAAACACCTAAAACAAAAGCTGTTATTACAGACGATCATTTGGCTTGACAGATACGTTGGTCCGTAGCTTTGTCCATTCAACTGCAATTTAAAAAAAAAAAGAAGTATCGAAACGCTTCCGTCTGCATTTAGTTTTGCTCCATCACTGCCATCCGAATTATGATCAAGCTTATAGATCAAAGTCCACTCAACTGCAGAATTAGACTGAATTGTAGTGAATAGTTCAAAGGGATATAATTATATATAACAGCCATTAAGGGGACAAAAATGAGCTTTCTAACTCTCGATCCATCAACGATGGACTGTTGACACTGGAAGCTGATTTTCAGGGTTTCATTGTCCCGCTACCTGGAGTAGCTGAGACGGAACTTCTGGTAGGAAAAAAAAATATTTCCACCATAATGTAATGGTCCCTCTTTCAACACATAGAGGTAGTCCTTGATTTAGGACCACCAATTGATCCCAAAATTTCCATTGCAAAGTGAGGCATTTATTAAGTGAGTTTTGCTCCATTTTACGACCTTACATGTCACCATTGTTAAGTGAACTGCTGCAGTTGTTAAGCTAACCTGGCTTCCCTCTTGACTTTGCTTGTTAGAAGGTTGCAAAAGGGTGCAAAACATGACCCTGGGAAACTGCAACTGTCATAAATAGGAACCAGTTGCTAAGCGTCTGGATTTTGATCACATGATCATGGGGATAGTCGTAAGCGTTGTGGCCCATCAGTGGATTAGGACAGTGAAGAGGTTGGGGAGGAACATGGGCCAGTCCTAGTGTCTAGGGAGGGCTCTGTGTCAGAGGCAGAGAGGGGGACAGAACCGTATGCCAGTTATCAGCTGCCTTCGGAGTCAGACATCAGTGGGGCAGACGAACAGCTGGAGCCTGTTTCCAGTGTGCGCATGCACAGAGTTGCCAGACGAAGGGAACAGCTAAAGAACAGGGGTCGACTTGGGAGTAAGGCCACATGTGGGCGATGAATGGCCCCTCCCAGAGGAAATAAAAGAGGAGCGAAAGGGGAGTGGAGTTTGCAGGAGACAATTAGTTCACTTCATTGTGACTCTCCGAGACTCCTTGCCAAGTTTTTCAGATATCGGCCTGGCAGCTCTCCAAGCCAGATAAGGTCTGTGACTGTAAATCCTCCTTTGAAAGACTTTGCTGGATGTGAATGAGAAGAATTCACAGTCAATTCATCAAAGGGGTTTTTGTCGGGACCAGGAGTTTGCTTCATGCTCTTGGGAAGCCTCGGTCTGAACAGTAAGTGTAAAAAATAGTCACGTCATTCTTTTCAGTGCCAGTGTAGCTTTGATCTGTCACTAAACGAATGGTTGTAAGTCAAGGATGAACTTTAAAGAAGGCTTTGTCAATCTTGGCCCTCCAGACGGCATGAAACTGTCCGCATTCTCAACCACGATGGCCAGCAGTTTCAAAAGAAATGCTCATAGAATTTTTCTCATCATTCAAAGAATCAGCTGCGATATCTTTGTAATAGCCTTCCCTAGTTGAACACAATGACTACCATCGGCCAAGGTTCTTCCCTCATATGACAGCCAAAGGCGGGAATAGATTTATATCACATCTTTTCTCCAGGGGCACAAAGTGGCTTACAAAAGGATTTGCTTTCCATTTATTCCAGCTACCGTCCTTGGACCTGGGTAGGGCTGAGGCTGGAAGGTCAATCCGGGTCTCTCTCTATTGTGGTTTGATTTCTGGCAACTTCGGTTTGGCTTGAAGTCTACCTCTGTCATCTTCTTCCCCTTCTGAATGGTTTCTTCCAGATTCATCGTTAGAAGAATGTTGTGACTGTAACAACCGTTGCCAAACGCATAGGGTTTTCCCCCCCTTCTTTCTCCTTCCCCTCCCTTACAATTGCATCTTTTAGACCAAAGAGATTTTTAAAACAGTCCTTAACTCTTAACTCAGTCCTCCTTTGGCAGCCAACGAAAATAAAATGAAAGAAATCCACGTATAAATTGGGAAGCCAATACTTGAAGAGAGGGGCTGATCTAAAGCACAAGGACAAATTTCCAGCAGAGCTGAGCTAAGACTTGAAAATTTAACTTCATGGACTTTATCACACTGAGAATTTACAGAGGAGCCCAAAAGAGATTTATTACTACATTTCTAGAGAGGTTACAAACAGGGATAAACAAATGCAACAAGCCTCCTTAGCAACTAGAATACAGAGGCAAGAGGCATCTTTAAAGCATATCAAATCATTTACTCTGGCAAGAGCACAGGGTGGAGAGGTGTATGAATATATAAACACACACACACACACACACAATCAAGACGTATTTATTATTAAATTAGTAGGTTCGTCCAACTTCCAACAACTCTGGGTAGCTCCCAAGTAAACCATGTTTTAAAATCAGATCCAAAATAAAGAATAAAAATAGCAAGATGATAAAAAAAAAACCTGGAGTGGAATGGGGAGAATAAAAGAATCCCAGTGGGCTTTACTCACTCTTGTTAAAAGCTCAGGAGAATAGTCAGATCTTCCAGGACGTTTGAAACCCCATAGGGCAGAGGTCTCAGAGGTCTATAGGGCAGGCATTGCTACAGAAAAAAGTATCGTTCCAGGGTCTCAATAGATATCCTTCCCATTGAAGGAACCCAACATGGTCTGGTAGGCCAACCCTACTGGACCAAGTCTAAACCAGACACTGTAGGAGAAAGGTGGTCGCTCAAATAACCAGACTCCATACAAGGGTCTCCAAACTTGAAAACTTTTAAGACTTGTGGACTTCAACTCCCAAAATTCCCTAGTGAACATGGCTGGCTGGGCAATTCTGGGAGTTGAAGTCCACAAGTCTTTTATATATATAAAATTATATATATATAATTTTTTTTATTTTTAAACAAACAAGCACAGACAAACATAAAACATAAAACCATCTTCCAGTTTCGTACAGTGTGTCGATTGGTTACAAAACTTTTACGCATCCTCACCATAGTCTTCACTTACAATTTATATAGAATCTCGTATTATCAATCTGATATATACAGTACATATACAATTATGATCATGGTTAAGCATTTGTTTGACTATAACCATTATTACTTCATTTTATGTGAGATATTCCAAATTTTGAATACATTTACATAATGGCATTTCATCACATCATCCTAAATCCATCCAGTAGTAATGCATCTTTATAAAATTCTCTAGCGTATTTCACTTCCATATTTTGTTTTTGATAAGATAAGTCCCTTGATAAAATAAGTCCCATATTTTATAAAATTGTTTATCTTTGGTTACAAAACTTTTGTGCATCCTCTCCATAGCCCTCACTTACAAATTATATAAAATCTCATATTATCAATCTAGTATATACGTAGACATTATTCTCAGTGTTAATTGTTTATTTGACTATAACTATTATGACTTCATTTTATGCAAAGTATTCTAAATTTAAATAAGTCCACAAGTCTTAAAGTTGCCTTGCTCTGTGCCACAAAGGTCTTTGCATGATAGCTACACCCACAAAATTGAAGCCCTGCCCCCATAACATATGTTGCGTGCTATTCTAATATCCCCTCCCCATTCCTTGATCGATTCAACACAGGAATAGCATAAAGACAGAAAGGTTTAAAACATATGTGTATTCTTTATTATGGGAGAGAATGGAATCAAGGTTTCAGTACTTTTCCTGACACCAGATATAGTAACCAGGTAATGCAAGGAGAAAAAAAAAAGCAGATGTATGGGAGCTGTCTGGCTGTTTTTGGAAGTGCAAATGAAACATCTGAAAGGGACCAAGTTGGGAAAAAACTGGACCAGATACTTATCCAAGGATGTCTGATGGATGGCAGTGCCTTTTATATTAAGGACAGTCCTGGAATTGAGTGACTGTCATTTTTTGGAGGAGGGAATCTTTTAAAATCCAACCTGTGATAGCTCCAACTGATTCCAAAGCCACACCTTACTAGGATCTCAAAAGTCTTCCAGAACCATGAAGTACAGGCTTGTGATGTCAACTTTCCAACCTGTTTCTTTCTTTCTTTTTTTGAGGTGTGGAGAGACAACAGTAAACCCTGGCGGGACTTTTAGTTGCTATGTAAATTTCCATGGATGCTTCAGACTGGAGAAGGCAGTTATAAATAATTGCATTTGGAATTCTGTTCAAGTAAAGAGAACCAAAGGCTGTATGTTAGGCTGAGGATGCTACAAGATCTGATGTTGAACCCAACTTCGATCCATCCATCCCTAGCTGCATGCAGCTGAAAGTAACTAAGAGGTCCAATAGAATACAGGACACTATCTTGTATGATGTCAAAATGTTTGGGCTATACTGCTCTCTCTAGCAACATCACTCCTATATTTCAGGTAGAGTGAGATCTCTCCTACAGAATCTAGTCCAAGTTGGATCCTTTCAACAGAGAAGGCTTGGAGTTGAAGATGGCCCTTTGAGTATGTTTATAATCCTTCCTCAAAGCAACCATGTGTCTTAGTGAGCATCTGTTGTTGTGCTATACCTTATGTACGTTTTTCACTGTTCAACATATAAGTTGAAGACCTTCACTAGGGATCTAGATATTTTCTGGATGTGGCCTACATTCTCCTCCAAAGTCAAAAAAACCTGCCCTGCCTCCAACACACAGGAACTTTGCCACTTCAATAAAGCCACGTTAGGTGGATGCATACTCTATTCACATCTTCCCCTCCCCTCCAAGAGATGGAGGGGAGGGGAAGACATGTTATTGTTAACATTTATTTCTTACATTATGTGATCCAGCACAACATCAATAATTAGGTGTTACAGAACTTTGGTAAAAACAAAACTGGTCTCCAATATAGGCAGAGATTACTCTAGATTAGTATATAGTAACAAAAGACAAATCTGCAAATCTTGTAGGTTGTGGGCCTATGAAGATCAACTATATACGTATATCTAAATGTGCAATGACCCATTGCTTTCTTCCACAACTAAAGGCCACATAAGCACATTTGCTATTCTTCAGTTGCCTCTTCGAATTGGCCACACTCTTAAGAGATAAGGGATGTTCTCTGGTGCTTACAACCACCAAGCTCTACCAAAAATCCACACTCTTAGTAAAGAGGGCCCTTCTCTTGTGCCTATATCCGCCAAGGAGGCTCTACCACAAAGCCATACTCTTAGAGAAGAGGGACTGTCTCTTTTGCCTACAACCACCAAGGACGCTCTACCAGAAAGCCACACACTTAGAGAAGAGAACCTTCTCTTGTACCTACATCCACCAAGGATGCTCTATCACAAAGCCACAGTCTCAGAGAAGAGGGATTGTCTCTTGTACCTACATCCATCAAGGATGCTCTATCACAAAGTCACACTCTTAGAGAAGAGAACCTTCTCTTGTACCTACATCCACCAAGGATGCTCTATCACAAAGCCACAGTCTCAGAGAAGAGGGATTGTCTCTTGTACCTACATCCACCAAGGATGCTCTATCACAAAGCCACACTCTTAGAGAGGAAGAACCTTCTCTTGTACCTACATCCACCAAGGATCCTCTACCACAAAGCCACAGTCTCAGAGAAGAGGGATTGTCTCTTGTGCCTACAACCACCAAGGATGCTCTACCCCAAAGCCATACTCTTAGAGAAGAGGGACTGTCTCTTTTGCCTACAACCACCAAGGATGCTCTACCACAAAGCCACACACTTAGAGAAGAGAACCTTCTCTTGTACCTACATCCACCAAGGATGCTCTATCACAAAGCCACAGTCTCAGAGAAGAGGGATTGTCTCTTGTACCTACATCCACCAAGGATGCTCTATCACAAAGCCACAGTCTCAGAGAAGAGGGATTGTCTCTTGTGCCTACAACCACCAAGGATGCTCTACCACAAAGTCACACTCTTAGAGAGGAAGAACCTTCTCTTGTACCTACATCCACCAAGGATCCTCTACCACAAAGCCACACTCTTAGAGAAGAGAACCTTCTCTTGTACCTACATCCACCAAGGATGCTCTATCACAAAGCCACAGTCTCAGAGAAGAGGGATTGTCTCTTGTGCCTACAATCACCAAGGATGCTCTACCACAAAGTCACACTCTTAGAGAGGAAGAACCTTCTCTTGTACCTACATCCACCAAGGATCCTCTACCACAAAGCCACACTCTTAGAGAAGAGAACCTTCTCTTGTACCTACATCCACCAAGGATGCTCTATCACAAAGCCACAGTCTCAGAGAAGAGGGATTGTCTCTTGTGCCTACAACCACCAAGGATGCTCTACCACAAAGTCACACTCTTAGAGAGGAAGAACCTTCTCTTGTACCTACATCCACCAAGGATCCTCTACCACAAAGCCACACTCTTAGAGAAGAGAACCTTCTCTTGTACCTACATCCACCAAGGATGCTCTATCACAAAGTCACACTCTTAGAGAGGAAGAACCTTCTCTTGTACCTACATCCACCAAGGATCCTCTACCACAAAGCCACACTCTTAGAGAAGAGAACCTTCTCTTGTACCTACATCCACCAAGGATGCTCTATCACAAAGCCACAGTCTCAGAGAAGAGGGATTGTCTCTTGTGCCTACAACCACCAAGGATGCTCTACCACAAAGTCACACTCTTAGAGAGGAAGAACCTTCTCTTGTACCTACATCCACCAAGGATCCTCTACCACAAAGCCACACTCTTAGAGAAGAGAACCTTCTCTTGTACCTACATCCACCAAGGATGCTCTATCACAAAGCCACAGTCTCAGAGAAGAGGGATTGTCTCTTGTGCCTACAATCACCAAGGATGCTCTATCACAAAGTCACACTCTTAGAGAAGAGGGACTGTCTCTTTTGCCTACAACCACCAAGGATGCTCTACCACAAAGCCACACACTTAGAGAAGAGAACCTTCTCTTGTACCTACATCCACCAAGGATGCTCTATCACAAAGCCACAGTCTCAGAGAAGAGGGATTGTCTCTTGTACCTACATCCACCAAGGATGCTCTATCACAAAGCCACAGTCTCAGAGAAGAGGGATTGTCTCTTGTGCCTACAACCACCAAGGATGCTCTATCACAAAGTCACACTCTTAGAGAGGAAGAACCTTCTCTTGTACCTACATCCACCAAGGATCCTCTACCACAAAGCCACACTCTTAGAGAAGAGGGACCGTCTCTTGTGCCTACAACCACCAAGGATGCTCTACCCCAAAGCCTTCCAAACATGACCAGCCGAGGGGGCCTCTGCAGCAGAAGGGTAATTGATAAGTTCCACCTGGTTTCAGTGGCAAGCAAAAATAAATAAATACAGGTAGTCCTTCCTTGACGTATGACCAACCGCAATTGGGATCAGAATTTCCATTGCTAAGCAAAGTTGGGGGGGGGGAGTCATTATGTGAGTTATGTGTGAGTTATAGTCCATCCCATGACCTTTTTAAAAAAAAAACATGTTTGTTAAGTGAATCACCACAGTTTAGTGAATCATACACACCTGGCTCTCCTCATTGACTTGTCTTGTCAGAAGACCACAAATGGTCATCAGGTGACCCAGCAACTTTAAAAAATAAATAAATGCTGCTTGCCAAACACGCACATGTTAAGCATTTGACTGTGACGGTTGCATGTGGAAGGAACAGTCATAAGTCACTTTTTTTTCGGTACTGTTGTAACGGACACTAAATGAATGATTGTAAGTCAGGAACTACCGGTACTGGCACTGCAGATACAGAAGGCAAGATGCACACACGCTCAAGGTCTGGGGTTCAAAGTATCTTCAAAAATCCCTGCATGTCTGAAGCCAGGAGGGGGAATTTAATGCAACCTTCTCAACACCTGGTTGGCTCCAATCGAATGCATTTTATTACCCTACTTTCTCAGATCTTCTACATCAGGGGTGTCCAAACTTGGGAACTTTAAGACTTGTGGACTTCAACTCCCAGAATTCCCCAGCCAGCATGGCTGGCTGGGGAATTCTGGGAGTTGAAGTCCACAAGTCTTAAAGTTCCCAAGTTTGGACACCCCTGTTCTACATTCACTACAGGCAGTCACAACAGTTCATTGAGTGGCCCGAAGTTACAACAGCACTGAAAGAAGAAGAAAAAAGCAACCTGGCCCATTTTTCACACTTACGACCATTGCGGCACACTCTATGTCCACGCGATCAACATTCAGACATTCTGACTCCTATTTATGATGGTCTGAGAGTCCTGTGATTCCTGTTTGTGACCTTCTGACCAACGAAATCCATAGTGAAGCCAGATTCACTTTAACAACCAAGTCACTGACTGAACAATGGCAGCGATTCACTTAAGAGCTGTGGCAAGCAAAGTAGTAAAACGGGGCAAAACTCACTTAGCAAATGTCTCACTTGGCAACATACATTCTGGGCACCATTGTGGTCATAAGTCAAGGATTATCTGTACTTCTCTTTGTGAGCCTTACTTCTGAAGAACAGTAATACTTCCATTTGCCTTCTGACTTGTTTTAGTTACCCAAAACAAATACAAACAATGTCTTCCTCTTCTATTGAGTCTGTCATCTGCACCTCCATAACTGTCTGATTTGGCTCTGCAACCCAACAAGACAGACACAGACTTCAACGGATAGTTAGAACTGCAGAAAAAACAACAGCTACCAACCTGCCTTCCATTGAGGACCTGTACACTGCACGAGTCAAAAAGGGGGCTGTGAAAATATCTACAGACCCCTCGCATCCTGGACATAAACAGTTTCAACTCCTACCCTCAAAAACGACACTAAAGAGGACTGCACACCAAGATAACTAGACACAAGGACAGTTTTTCCCCCTGAATGCCATCACTCTGCTAAACAAATAATCCCCACAACATTGTCAAATTATCTACTAAGGCTGCATTACTATTATTCTTCTCTTCCTTCCTAGTACCTATCTCTTTCCTAGTACCTATCTCTGTCCACTTATGACTATAACCATGTTGCTTATATCTTTAAATGTTATATTGTTTTATTTGTTTCCTAGTATAATTTGATTGCTTATTAGTAACCTTGACTCTCACTAAGTGTTGTATCTTATGATTCTTGATGAATGCATTCTATTCTATTTTTTTTTACATTTTTTTTACATTTTACATTTTTTACATTGAGAGCATACGCACCAAAGACAAATTCCTTGTGTGTCCAATCACACATGGCCAATAAAGAATTCCATTCTATTCTATTCTAGACTTGAACCCTGGGCCCTATCTAAGAAAATGAAATTCACCAACGTCTGATTTAGCAACACAAAATCTCCAGCTCCATTCTGGTCGAGGGCCACCTGTGTAAAGGGAACCACCACCAAATCTTGAAGCATCAACTAGGCCTAAAGCCTTGCCAAGCCCCATAAACCATGCACAGTGCTCCTGATCTGCCCATTTTGTAGGCAGGGCATCCATTTCCAACCTCAAATGTCCAGGATTTAGGCCACTTGGAGCTAAAGAACAGGCCCAGAAAGCTTCTGGCCCTCCAAGGGATCTATCTACCTCTCTATCTTCTTCAGGAGACCTAGGTGGATCTAAAGGGCAGCCTCTCTTCAACCAGATAGGCCTTTTAGAAGAGGCTCAGAAATTCTGGCCTGGGGAAGGGGGTGAAATGCAGGGTTTTTTTTTTCTTCCCTTCCTCCATCTCTCCCGCTCTCCCAACCAGGAAGGGGGGCGAGGTGGCAGGGAATTTAAGGGGTGTGTGTCATTGGTGACAGAGATGATGGAAGGACAATAAACCTGGCATTGCAATCAGGCTGACCAGCAGCTGCCTGGGCTTTTCTCTCTTCTGCAGCCTTTTTAAAACTACAACTACAGCCTTTATTAAATTACAGCCACGGGCGTCCCCCTCCCCAGCCCATCTTTTCTCCTCTCCAGCCCCTTTTCACCCCCATGCCCGCCACCAGCCCCAATTCCAACCACCCATGGGCTTTTGTAGCTGCTTTGAAAAGGCCCTGGGAACGATCCAGAGGAAGAAAGGGGTGTGTGTGTGTGTGTGAGAGAGTGCGCGGGGGAGGGGGGATCCCATCGGAGAAAGAGCCGGGAAACCCACCCACCCACAGTTGCCGAAGGATCCCATTTTAACGGCGCGTTGCCTTAAATTCAGAGAGAAGAATGGAAGGGTTGGAAGCGGGCTTGTCTCTCTTTTTTGTGCGTGTGTGTGTGTGTTTCTCGCCTTCCATCCCCGCATTGCCAACACAAAGGCTCCATCATCAAGAGACGAAGCGGCAGCCAACCCTTTGCGGCAACGAGGAGGGGGTGGGGAAGGGATGGGCCTGGCTTGAAGGCGGGGGGAGGGAAGGGACCACGTTCAGTTCTTCCCCAGGCCTTCGCCCCCCCCTTCTCTCCCCCCCCCCGGTGCAAGGCGCCCCATTCTCTCCCCCCCCCCAACTTTCCCGCTTGGTACTCACCCGAGCCGGCCAGTGCGGGTATCCTTTCATTTTGGCGAATACCAGATCCCCGGCTTTGTATTCGCGGGGCCTGGGACGAGCCATCGGGTCCGAGTCCAGCTTTGCCCGCCCCGTCTCTGCGTCCGAGGCCACCCCCAGCACCGCTCCCAGGCCTTGCCCCCCCCCCCCTGATCCGCCGAGCTAGGGGTGGGTGGGTGGAGAAGGGTGGTGGTGGAAGAGAGAGAGAGAGGCCGGGTTGGGGGGGGAGAGGGTGGAAAATGCGAGCGAGCGCTGTCCCTCCCTCCCTCCCGCCACCGGGGGAGGAAGGCGAATCGGTTCCGGAGGGAAGGAAAGGCCTCGGGCGGAGCGGCGGCGGCAGGAGGAGGAGGAAGAGGCGGCGGCGGTGATGGAAGAAGAAGAGGAGGAGGAGGAGGAGCAGGGGAAGAAGAGGGGAGCTGAGAAAGGAAGAGAGGGAGATGGAAAGAAGGAGAGATGGAGAGGAGGAGGGAGAGAGAAATGGAAAGAAAGAGAAAGAGATGCAAAGGAGAGAGATGGAGTCTATGTCCGTGTGTGTGCGTGTGTGTGAGATAGCAATGGTGCTTACGTCCGTCCGTGTGTGTATGTGTGTGTATACGTGTGTGTGTGCGCGCGTACAAAAGGAGGGAAAGCGAGGGCCCCGGCTGGGCACTAGCAGTCTGCTCCCCCCCCCAACGATTAAGCCGCCTTACGGGGGGTCCCGGGCAAGGCGAGGGAGTGGGAGGGGGCGGATGCAAAGGGAGCGGGGAGGGGGGGTTTCCAGGCGGGGATCCCCTCCCCCAGCCCTTGGCTCTTGAGAACAAGGCTGCCCGAAGAGTGTCTCCGCCTGCGCTGCGCTCTGCCGCCTACGAGGCTTCGCCCATCCTGGATCTCGCCAACGCCGACGCCGCTGCAAAGAAGGGGGGAAATCCCTTCACTTCCCGACGCGTTCTCGGGCACTACAGGAACCTTGGATGCGCCCCCTTCCCCCGCTCCTTCCTTCCTTCCTCCTTTCCTCTTTTCTTTTTCTTGGTGGAGAGGGGGAGAAATCGACGGTTCCTTTCCCTTCCCGCTCTTTCCCGGGGACGCGAGGTGGGGGTGGGTGAGTGGCTGGGTTTCCACGGACACGGAAAGGCGCATCCGCAACCCCCGCCGGCCAGAAGGTCGTCCTTCTCCTCTCCACTGCGCGGCGCGCGGGGACGGACACCTCGGCGCGCCCCCGCCGAGCGCGGAAGGCGAACGGGGGCGGGAGGAAAGGCCCTTTCTTCGCTCCTGGGGAGGGGTGGAAGGACCGGGCGAGCGGGAAGAGAAAGGGGGAAGAATCCGTTGTCCCGACGCCCTTTTGTATTCGGTGCCTTTTCTCTGCGGGCCGAAAGGCCGCTGAATTCCTGGCTGCGCAAAGCAGAAGAGCCTTAAAGAGCGCGCTGGACGGCCGGGGGGTGGGGAGGGGGCAGGTGTCCCTTCCGAGGAACTATAGAAATTGGGGGTGGGGTGGGGGGCGCTTGTGAGCTGAGTGTGCAAAGGGAGTGTGCAAAAATCCAGGGGGAAGAAACAAACAAAAAAAGGCCATCCGTTTAGAAGTTGGGTTGATGAAGCTGAATTGATCCAAAGCTTAAAGCTAGATTTGTAATTGCTTGATCAAGAAAGGGGCCAAGTCTTGGATAGAGTTTTTCCACCGCTGGTGCGCGGTGGGTTGAAGAAGGAGAGGAAAGAAAAGAACACAAAAGCCTTGTTTGTTAGTTGCACGGGTTTATTTAAAAAAACAACAACAATGTGGGTATTTTTCAGTATTTCCTCAATGCAACCATGTAACTGTCTTCAGCAGCCTATTGTATCAACAAACAAGTGAGATTTGACACCACAGTTCTAGGCTGCCCAAAGAGAGGGATAGAATCAAGATTAGGTGAAGTGTTCACTAATAGCACTTTATAAGGCCTTGGTAAGGCCACGCTTGGAATACTGCATCCAGTTTTGGGGTCATCACGATATAAAAAAAGATGTGGAGACTCTAGAAAGAGTGCAGAGAAGAGCAGCAAAGACGATTCGAGGACTGGAGGCCAAAACATAAAGAACAGTTGCAGGAACTGTTAAGTCTAGTCTTATGAAAAGAAGGACTAGGGGAGACATGATAGCAGTGGTTCAATATCTCAGGGGCGGCTACAAAGAAGAGGGAGTCAAGCTATTCTCCCTGAGGGTAGAACAAGAAGCAATGGGTGGAAAATAACCAAAGAGAAGCAACTTAGAACTAAGGAGAAATTTCCTGACAGTTAGAACAATTAATCAATGGAGCAGCTTGCCTCCAGAATCTGAATGCTCCAACAGTGGAGGTTTTTAAGAAGATGTTGGATAACCATTTGTCTCAAGTGGTGTAGGGTTTCCTGCCTAAGCAGGGGGTTGGACTAGAAGGCCTCCAAGGTCCCTTCCAACTATTATATCGGCAACTCAAAGCCTTCCTCTTCCTATTTTCCCCATAACAACCACCTGAGATGGATCGGGCTGAGAGAGAGAAGGATTGGACAAAAGTTACCCAGTCTCTTTTCATGCCTAAACTGGGACTAAAACTCACAGTCGCCTGGTTTGGGTCTAATTTAAGCTTCGTTGGCCTGAAAAAGAAAAGATGAAATGTTAATTTCTAAAAGAAATTAACCAACAAATGAATAAAGCCGGAAAGAAGAGTGTGTATGTTTGAACATATGACAAGATAGCAATAGCACGTAGACTTATATACCGCTTCACAGTGCTTTACAGCCCTCTCTAAGCGGTTTAGAGAGTCAGCCTATTGCCCCCAACAATCTGGGTCCTCATTTTACCCACCTCGGAAGGATGGAAGGCTGATTTAGCATTGAGCCTGGTGAGATTGGAACTGCCAAATTGCAGGCAGCCGGCAGTCAGCAGAAGTAGCCTGCAGTACTGTACTCTAACCAGTGCGCCACCTTGGCTTGAAGTTAAGAATACCAGAAGCCTTTTTTCATCAGTCTTCCTCCACTTAGAGCATTTTAGATACCTGGACAACTCCAGAGATACAGGCATTCCTCAATGTACGACCATTCATTTAGTGACTATTCGAAGTTATGACAGTGTTGAATAAAAGTGACTTATGAGTCGTCTGCGCACCAGAAGTGAGCATCTGGTGCTCACGTGATCAACTTAGGGTGCCTGGGAACCAACATGTACTGTATATACAATGGTTGCAGCATCCCTGGGCGACACAATCACCATTTGCAAGGTTCCAAGCTGGTTTCTTACAAGGAAACTCAAAGCCAGATTGGCTTAATGACCACGGCAAAACTGATTGCAAAATTGGGCACAATTCAGTGAAAAACTACCTCGTTTCAGGGACAGAAGTTCTGGTTCCAATTGTGTCACACGTTGACTGGGAGTGAAGGGATATGCAATCCGATGCATTGTAGGTCTAGATTTAGGGAAGGCTAGTTTACATGAAGAACAGAACAGCGTAACAGACTTGGAAGGGATCTTCCAGTCCTGGAAGTCTTCGAGGTCTTCTAGGTCCTGTAGGAAGTTATCACCCAGCCCTCTCCCAGAAAAATGAAATATCCTAGGAAATATTGAAGCGGCAGAATATTATATTTCCCTGGATGTGAAAAGGAAGAAACATGTTTTAAATTGAGAATAGCTCCCTGTAGCTTCCTGCCTCCAACCACTTTGTCAATGGGCTGTTAAGGTGGCCAAGCCAGTCCCTTTACATAATAAAGAGTTCTCCCCTTCAGCTCCAGGGGGATGGGAATGAAAGCATGATAATATAAGCCTTTACTCAACTGACTACATGGCATCTGAGAACTCTTGAGAATTCAACCAAGCCTGGACTCAGCGTAGAGAGTTGCCCCTGCATGGGCCCATGGGAGTCTGACAACCAATCAGAATACATTTCTTACACAGGAACAGGAAACAGAGAGGTGGGACTGAACAGGTTATAAAAGCCTAGCAAGCCCCTCCATCGGCCCTTCTCTTCTCCCCAACATTGAAGCATGTGATCACCTTTTCTGTCCAGGACTCAAGCCATGTGGTCCTGTCCACCATTAAAACCATCTTTCCAAGCAGCCTCCATGTCTCCAGTGTCTTTTTCCCCACATGGAGCCCAACCCAGAAGGACATTTCCTCCAACAGTCCAAGAAGACTTGGAGGTCTTCTAGTCCTCCAACCAATGGTGGGATTCAATCCAGTTCGCACCACTTCAAGAGAACCAGTTGTTAACTTTCTGGGCAGTTTGGTGAACTGGTTGTTGGAAGGGCAGAGAACCGGTTGTTCAATTATTTGAATCCCACCACTGGTCCAACCCTCTGCCCATGCAGGAGACTTTATACCAATGATGGCGAACCTTTTTGGCACTGAGTGGAATCCACATGCATACACATACATGTGTGCGCCGCAGCACCAGAAACCCAAAACCAGCTGGCTGGTGTGCGCATGCCTGTTTTCGGGGCTGTTTTTCGGCTGTTTGGGGGGCTGTTATTTGGGCGTTTTGGGGGCCATTTTCAGGCCATTTTCCAGTGCTCTGGTGTCCGCAAAGACCAGCTGGCCAGCTCGCATGTGGGCACCAGAAAACTAGAAGAGCCACTGGCGACTGCATATGTGCTGACAGAGAGGTCTGCATGCCAGAGTTCACCATCACGGCCGTATACCGTTCCAGACAAGTGACCGTCCAGTCTTCTTCTTAAAAGCCTCCAGTGATGGATCACCCACAACTTCTGAAGGCACCGATTAATTGTTCTCACGGTCAGGAAATCTCTCCTTGATTCTTCACTCCTTCATTAATTTACATCCGCTGTTTCTTTTGTCTTGCCTTCTGGATCTTTGCAAAATGGATCGATCCCCCCTTCCCATTCTTCCTCTCAATCAGTGCTCCAGATGATTTTTTTTTTTTCAAAATTCTCTTTAAGCATTAATGGAATCTGGAAACGTCGTCCTAATTTCCTTTTAAGAATTGAATGGAACCCAGAGTTATATTTTGTTTTCAGGTAGTGGTGAATGGATTCCAGCAGAGGTCTCTCTTCAGCAGCAAGTGTATTCTGTTGAGCAGCTGAAAAGGTGCAATGTGTTTCCAATTCTTTACTGGCTTATGACGTTGGCTTAAGGCAGGGGTGTCCAAACTTGGGAACTTTAAGACTTGTGGACTTCAACTCCCAGAATTCCCCAGCCAGGCTGGGGAATTCTGGGAGTTGAAGTCCACAAGTCTTAAAGTTCCCAAGTTTGGACACCCCTGGCTTAAGCAATTTCCCGGCAAGGGATGTTAGCAAGGGATGAATTGTTTGGGTCCTCTACCATCCCCAGATAATTTGGAGGAGAGCAAAAACATGTTAGAATAGGAACAAGAAAGGAAGAAGAGGAACTATAGAATAGAATAGAATAGAATAGAATAGAATAGAATAACTAAATTGGAAGGGACCTTGGAGGCCTTCTAGTCCAAGCCCCTAATATTTAGGAAATATTTAAAAGGCTGAATATTATGTTTCCCTGGATGAGAAAAGGAGAAACGTGTTTTAAAGACAAAGCAGCTCCATGCAGCTCCCTTCCCCCCACCTTCAGCTCCAGGGTGATGGGATTAAGACATGGCCCTCAGAACACGATAGGATTAGCCCTCTACCCATTTTACCACATGGCACCTGGGAAGATTACATCAGCCAACAAGGCTCAACCAAGCCCACCTCCCTCTCCTCACTGTTAGAAAGTTTCTCTTTAATTCCAGGTTGCTTCTCTCCTTGATTAGATGGAAACTAATTGCTTTGCCTTCTTTGGAGAATAAGCTGGCTCCCGCTTCTTCCTGGCAGCTGCTCAAATAGTGGAATACTGCTATTATGTCACCCCCTAGTTCTTCTTTTCCTTAGACTATTGTTTGTTTTGTTTATTCGATTTATCAGTCGCCCCCTCTCCGCAAAGGGACTCGGGGCAATGTACAACCAAATCAAATATACAGGTGTGGCATGGAGGAGGTAACATCAATGTTTAACAAATCAGATACAAATGAATAGCCACTAGGTTAAAATAAATAGCAATAAGTTAAAACCGTTAAAACAATTTTAAAAACCCCAAAATTTACATTTACAAAAATTAAAATTGCCAGGGAGATTAGAAGGTTCTGATTAAGCCAGGCCGGCTAGTTGGAACAGGTGGGTCTTGAGTTTCGTGTGGAAACTATCCATATCCATATCCAGTTCCTGCAACTATTCAGACGGTAGCTGGGTAGGAAAAGAAAGGATGAAATCTATTTCCAACCGTTGTATTTACCAGTATACAATGCCCGAGAACTCTGATGACTCCTGTGAATTTTCTTTTTTATTTGCTGAGGGGTGGGGTGGGGGGGAAAGAAGCTATAAAGATGAACTCCTTGTGGATGCCAAACAAGAATGTTTGATTTTGTCAGGAGGAGAAAGAAAGAAAAATGTTTCCAGGCTCAGGAGCAACCAGCCACCAAGGAAGCAATTGTAAAACCAGGAGGAGTGGAGCTTGAACATAGCTGAACATGTGTAAGACAAGAGCTTCAGAACAATGGTGGGATCCTGCCGGTTTAACAACCGGTTCGGCGATTGCGTGCTTCATGGTTACTCTGCGCGCATGTGCAGTTTTAACAAAGCTTACCTTCCACGTTACTTCTGGGGAGTAACACAGCTGAGGCTCTGCAATGCGAATCAGCTGAGAGGATATAGGTGAGTATAGCACAGGGGTGGACAGGCAAGTCCACCCGATCGTCAGAGCGAACTGGTTCACTCCCCAGCTGATTGTCAGAGCTGAACCAGCTGAATCCCACTTCTGCTTCAGAAAGATGGAAGAAATGCTCAGGGATCTTTAGGGTTTCCCTGCTCAGACCTGAGCTGACCAAATAGATTTTCTTTTGAGCATTCCTTTTGGGCACTGCCATCCAAAACAGGAGGAAGGTTAGAATACAGGTCATCCTTGACTTACAATAGTTCGTTTAGTGACTAATAAAGGAGAATATTTATAGCTCAGGATTGAAATGAGGGGGTCCTGAGCTTGTTTTCTTGCAGACGTTTCATGACCCAAACGAGGAAACGTCATCAGTGCTAGTAAGGAGTGTGGTTTGCTGTCAGTTTATATTCTGGTCAAGGGTGAAATCCTTTGAAGCCTGTGCCGCAGGCGCTAAGAAGCCTTTTTAAAAGTCTGCAAAGGTACAGTATTTTTCAGAGTATAAGACGCACCAGAATATAAGGCGCACCAAGATTTCGACGAGGCAAATTAAAAAAAAAAGTTTTTGCACTCTGCAGACCTCCCAAAAATGGCCCGTTTTTCACAAAAATGGGCCTGTTTTTTGTCAAAAAAAGGGCATGAATAGCCTTTAGGAAGCTTGTAGAGTGCTCCTGGGGGCTGGAGGGGGAATGAGCAAAAAAAGGCCCATTTTTTGCTCATTTTTGCCTTCCCCAGCCCTCAGGAGCACTCTGGAAGCCTTCTAAAGTCTCTGCATGGCCATTTTTGCAAAGGGGACGGGGTTTGGAAGGCCAAAAATGCTGTATTTGGTGTATAAGACTCAGATTTTCACCCTTTTTTGAGGAAAAAAGGTGCGTCTTATACTCCCAAAATGTGATAAGTAGAACAGCCAGGGGGTGGGCGACAGCTGTGGCACGCGATTTAGATTCTCTAGGAAGCAGGATCTGATTGTCGCACAGCTGATCATCGGAACTTTTTTTAAAAAAACTTTTTTAAAAGCCTTTTTTTAAATTACCGATTCGGACGAACCAGCCCAAGCCGGTAGCATTTCACCCGATTCTGGTATCTTGCCTGTCTGTCTGCCTCCACCCACACAAATCAGGCAATGACATATAAGCCAAGCACCTGCGTTCAGTCCACATTCTCTTTGCCTTGCTTTTCTCAGACGCTCTACGTTCAACTAGAAATTCTTTTCTTCTGCGTGACCTTTCATTCAATCCTAACTTCGTATGGCAGAAAAATAAAACACAATTTCTGTCCGCAACGCAGCAGCCAACTCTGCTTTGGAATCTAAAGAATTTAAGCAACTCTTTCTTTACTGCATAGCACCCCCTTCTCCCATTTTTCCTACCCTCCTCCTAAATTCCCATCCAGCAAGTGTCCCAGGGAAATGAAACTGACCCCAGATAAGGTGGAGCTGGGAGGCTGGAGAAGAAAGGGCGTTCCTATTTAATGACGCAAGCTCACCTCAAGGATGAGCATGACAGCAGGTATAATTCTGCACACCATTACTTAAGTGAATAGTCACCTGGTGAATCTGGATGGCAAACATTCCCATGTAAATCCAAGCAGCCAACACATGTTGCAATGAATTGGGAGTGTCTTGGAGTATAGCTAAAGGAGCATAGTATTAGGAGTATAAGCTAAAGAGGAATAGGACAAGAAACCCCCACTGATGATGTTACTTAGTCTGGTAACGAAATGTTCAGAAACTAAATTGAAACAAGCTCGGCGAGTCAATCAAAATATAAAAGCCAATCTACAAGTCTTTTCTATAATTTAAACAGATTAACCAATATGTTCTGTCTTTGACAACCAATCTTCCGTTTTAATGGAGTAGGCAAGACAAGACACCAGACAGGTGATGTTATATCACACCCTGGTCCCCTTGTTTTATTGCCAAAGTAAATATTAAGAATTATAGGGTAGTTATCTCTTTTTGGCAGGACTTCACTGGGATATATTTTTCAGCTCTCCAACACAACATTTTTTTTTATCTCTATGCCTTAGGATTTTTCTTTGATCTGAATGCAGAAAGCAGGGCACCTTTTCTCATTATTGAACCAGTTACGTTTTTCCCCTTGAATTTGGGAAGCAACACTGGATGGTCTTTTTAAATTAACGAAGACATCTCCGTTGTCATGTGGCCGGCATGACTAAATGCCAAAAGCGCACGGAATGCTGTTACTTTCCCACCAAAGGTGGTCCCTATTTCTCTACTTGCATTTTACATGGTTTCGAACTGCTAGGTTGGCAGAAGCTGGGACAAGTAACGGGAGCTCACTCTGTTACGCGGTGCTAGGGATTCGAACCGCTGAACTGCCGACCTTCTGATCGACAAGCTGCACTTGTCCACTCTGCAAACAGCATCCATCCATGTCCCTCACTTCCATTTGCAATGTGGATTTAGTTAGGATCAACTGAGAGAACATGTTACACATTTTTTATTAACACATAAAAATTCTGGAGAAATACAAAACAGCATTACTTTGGCAGAATTAGTAAGAAAACATCAGACGGGAGCAATACAACTTTCACTTACAACACCCACTTCTTTTCACTGCATTGAAAAAAAAATCTTAAAAATGTAAGTAAGCACGTTTACAACAACATCATCATCAACAAGGGAAATTAAAAAGGAGAGTTGAAATCAATGGAAAAAAGATACAGTGGGCTTGAATTCTATGTCTAGCTATCTTGACCTCCGTTGGATGCTATTGCACATATCAGTAGAATATGGCCATTAGAAGTTGCAGCATGGGAGTTGGAGGTCCCTATCGTCTTTAGAGTATGTGATTCAGTAAGGCTGGAATAAGGAGAAAGTTTTACTTTTAATCACAAAGCAACTTGAGATTAGATTGCCCAAACTGTCTTTCAACCGAAAGTCATACCCCGAAAAAAGGAATCCAACCTTGAAATGAATACCTTATGTTTGCATGCAGCAAAACAAAATGTTTAATTATTCAGATTTCTCCTGTTTCTACCTTTTCCTCTGGGTGATTTCTTTGTGATCCCATCTGTCCAACCATCAACCCAGGAGAACAGTGCAGGTTGAACCTGTCCAACGTCTTTTCAGTGCTACGGACAACCTCAAAACTAGGCTTTGAGTATGTAGCTACACTCAACGTACACTGTTTCCTTAGATCTGTTCACTAGGGCTGTTGTGTTGAGTATTTGCTAAAGCAACAGTTCTCCACCAGTCACCCCAAATCCCCTTTTCACAGGTTGAGAATTGCCAAATTGTTTGTTTGTGTGTGTGTGTGTGTGTGTGTGGTTTATCTTCCTCTTGACAATGAGCTTTGTTTCCCTGAGGTTTTTTTCCCGGTACCTTTGGTACATGGTACAGCTACACCCTGTTTACAACACAAGTGTTAACTGGTTTTGCTTTATTTAGTTTGTGAGCACTGATGAAACATCTGTGCATAGCTTGGCATATTTAAACATAGGAATGGCCTCAACCTAGCCATTGCCCGTTCTATTCAGACTGGTTTTACTATATCTTCACACCACTTTCTGGTAATGCTGTCAAAGTTTATGAAGAGGACTCTCATCACTTGAGCTTTCCTGAGTAACTTCTGAGATCTCTTTATGCTCTCTTGCAGGAGAGTAGGTACACAATCCACAGTATTTAGCTTCTGTTCCTTTTTAAAAGATGTTCTTCTTTATAACAAAAACTGCAGGAATGGGGAAGAGACTTGCCAACTTTATTAACCCAGTTGCAAGTCGCAAGACTTCCCCTCTTATCTTCTGCGAAACCTGTCTTACTCACTCATTCTGTTCAACCTTCATATCAATATCAATGCTGCTGCAACATTATGAGCTTCAAGTCTTGGATGAATTTCCATCCAAAACACACAAAACAGTCTTTGGATTTAAGCATATTGGATCCACACGATTAAGTAGGGGTGTCCAACCATGGTCACTTTAAGACTTATGGACTTCAACTCCCAGAATTCCCCAGCCAGCCCGAGGAATTCTGGGAGTTGAAGTCCACAAGTCTTGAGTAGAGTAGAGTAGAGTAGAGTAGAGTAGAGTAGGGTAGGGTAGGGTAGGGTAGGGCAAGGTAAGGTAGGGTAGAATAGAATAGGGAAGGGAAGGGAAGGGAAGAGAAGAGAAGAGAAGAGAAGAGAAGAGAAGAGAAGAGAAGAGAAGAGAAGAGAAGAGAAGAGATTTTAAAGTTGCCAAGGTTGAACATCCCTGCTCTAAGCCATTGTTCTCTCTTATCCAGTCTTCAAAATCCCATTTTGGAATCAGTGCACAAATCCAATTTGGTTTAAGAAGTCAGTTTATAACTGTCGATTTCTTGGAAATTGCTCAGCTGCCAATATAAACGGTCCCCTCCCTTATGAATCTGGAGCCCCCACCCAATCTAACTGTTGGTTAGTCTTTTTTTAAAAAAAATAAAGCTTAGACTCTAGCAAGAATAAACTGAGTCTGCAACCTTTACACCTCATGCAACTGAGTGGAACTGGATAATATGTACTCTCTGGCTTACAATAAATTAATCACTGAGTATCCAAGATATATATCTTGCCCTGTTTATCTTATCTGCAATGTAAAAAAACTATTTTTGTTTAACTTAATATTATTCAGACATTACACAACAGCAACAACAAATAACAGGTTTTCAAATGTAGCCAATTGCAAAAATCTCAGGCGGAGAGAGAGATCCCACGTCAAAGAAATAAAGAATTTGTATCATTTTGGTATCATATGTACCTAATGTGCCCTTAGCATCATGCTTACTGAATACAATGGATCAACCCATGATATAAACACTGAGTTTCCCCCCAAATAAGACTAGGTCTTATATTGATTTTTGCTCCAAAAGATGCATTAGAGCAGTGGGTCTCAACCTTCCTAATGCCGTGACCCTTTAATACAGTTCCTCATGTTGTGGTGACCCCCAACCATAAAATTATTTTATGTTTTCTGTATTTTTTTTGAAAATATGTATTTTCCAATGGTCTTAGGCGACTCCTGTGAAAGGGTCATTCGATCCCCAAAGGGGTTCTGACCCACAGGTTGAGAACCACTGCATTAGAGTTTATTTTTTGGTTAGGTCTTATTTTGGGGGAAATACGGTACTAAATGCATCCATCTGGCTGACAATCTTAACTGGGGCTTATTTTGGGGATAGGGCTTATATTACGAGCACCATAAAAATCATGCTAGGACTTATTTTTCGGTTAGGTCCTATTTTCGAGGAAACAGGATATATATCATTCAAAGGTTTAGTGATAAAAAATATAGCTTTGAATTGCTTTCACTGCTCATAGTTATTTCACCAAATATATTTGCACATGGCATACCCAACCATGGGAATGCTATCGCTTGATTGAAAATGAAATAGAACAAAAGTGTTCTTTCAATAAAATGTAAGACCAATTCCAATGCTGTTAAATGCATAAGACATAATACCAAAGTGATATGCATAGTGACCAGGATGAGGAATATTATTCATTTATACGAAATAACGTGCTAATACAAAACAGAGCATCATCGAAGTCAGTGGACGATTCTTATTAAAGTCGTAATAAAATATCGGTCGTCTGCCCCAGCCTGGCATTGTACATCAACACAATAGATAGGTATCTATTCATATTCATAGATCTTCTCTCTGTCGCGTCGCTTCCTGCCAAATTCTGGAAAATGTCGAATTCAATTCCCTCCGCCCCCCGCCCAGGATTTAATTTTTCTCAACGTAGCAATAAAAAAGTGCAGTAAAACTATACATTGCATTTCAAAATGTCCGACATGTGGTTCAAAGTGTTTGAATGCATCTCAGGTTTCGCTGGCCCTGTATAGAAGTCATGCCAATGCTCTCAAAAGTCAATGGAGAATCTTTCCAAAAAGTAACAAAAAGAAAATTAGAACTTGCATTGTTTCCAGGGTTTGTTTCCTTTGCCAAAAAGAAAAAGAAAAAAAGATATGGGGTTGCTTAGAAATAAGTTTCAAGAGACACCCAAGAACGGCGGAGTGGATCTAGCATCTGGCAGTTCATAGGTCCATCTTGAAACCAACTCTCTTCTTCAAAGAAAGACAAGAAAACCCGTGGAATTGTCCTGTTTTCAAATGTGGCGAGAACAGTCTCTGTACAAGCCACTGAGCCAGAACAGAATAACGGGTCTTCAAACAGAATGTCTACTGCCACCAAGAACTCCAGAATCAAAAGCTACTGTTTTTCTTAAATCTGCCACCTTTCTGTTCCCAGGCACGGAATAATAAATTATGGGGAAATCGCCACATTCATTTAATACTGTCAAGTCAGCTGGCGGGAGGAGCTACACCAGAGGCGGGTTGCTGCCGGATTGGCTCGGATCAGCCGAACTGGTAGTAGCGGCGGCGGGAGGCTGCGCCCACCCGCCAGGATGCTTCTGCGCATCTGCAGAAGGGTCACGTGGGAGCATGAGTGTGAACGGGAACACACCCGAACTGGTAGTAAAAAAAAAATTGGCAACACCTCTCTGAGCTACATGTTAAAACGAAGACACGACTGGTGCCGGAAATTGCACCTGGGCGTCAAATGCAAAACGATGGTGTCACAAGCTGGTCTTTGTTTCATAACAGAAGATAAAGGGTGAAGAGGGGAAAAAAATCGGACTGATTGTGGGCTAGCTTTGTATCTCGTTCTTATATTGGCATCCACGTCTACAGGCTGGGAAAATAAAAGTTACCCATTGGGTGAGTGCATCGGAAACGAGAACGGGATTGCAGCTCGTATATTTGGGGACAGGGTCTACGGAAAAGCCAGTGAAACCGTGCCTCTTCCTTATGCTTAACAACAACGGAAAAAGAAGAAGCTGAAATGATAAATAGAACACAAATGCGACTTTTCAATACTCTTGAAAATACTGAGCTATTGCAGGGGGCTGTGGGATGACCTGCTCAAGCTCTTGTGTAAATTGGGATTTTGGCTGTGTCGATTCCTGCTACGAACGGAAGAAAACATGGTGCTGCAGCCGGGGATTTTGCACTTGTGCAACTGACGGAGGTGCACGGTTTTGTAATGGGCTCGGAACGTCCCTTTGTTGCTGTAGCTTTTTTGGCAGAGGTGACAGGTGATGGGCAAGCAGGAAGGTGCGGTTGGGAAATTCGGGTTAGGGGTCTCCACCGGACAACAGTCTTGGTAAAGCTCTTCATTGGGCCTCAAGCAGATACTTTCACAGCTTTCGTTGCTGTCCTCTAAAGGGCTTTCTTCGTTCCCTCCGTCCGAATCCCAGGAGGAGTGAGTGCCGCTCTCCGACTTAACACTAGACGTGGTGCTTAAATCCAGAATGGCCCCCTCGTTGGGGTCGTGCCCGCAGCTCTCGGGACAGGCTTGTGCGATCTTGCTCATGGGGAAAACCAAGCTGCCGGTCCTGTTTGTGCTTTTGAAAATAACCGAGGTGTGCTGCTCCAGATGCCCTTTCAAACAGGCTTCCGGGCAAACATCTTTGGCCATGTCCTTCAAGAGACTGATGGCGTTGAAATGGTTCTTGTTGAGGTCCAAAGGATCCTTCGTTAAAAGTTTATGGTGAAGGTTTAAATTGGAGCTGTGCCTGGAGGAAGAAAACAAAAAGAAACATCTAGAGTAAACAAAGAGGAGCAGGGAAGCTTCCTGTTTAGGAAATAAAAATAAACATTGTTAAATGTTAAAACAGACTGGAGCAGTGGTGGGATACTTTAACAACCAGTTCTCTGCCCTAATGACCAGCTGGGTAGACGTGGCTCGGTGGTCATGTGACCGGGTAGGTGTGGTCAACTCAATGTCACTCATGTTTTTGGTGACTGTTTGAAGCTACGACAGCACTGAAAATAGTCACTTATGACCACTTTTCACACAATTGTTGCAGCATCCTCATGACTAAAATTGGCACCCTTGGTAATCTCATGCATTTATGATAGTGGGAGGGTTTTGCCCCATTTTGCGACTTTTCTTAAGTGAATCATTGCCGCTGTTAAGTTTGTAACGTGGTTCTTAAGCGAATCTGGCTTCCCCACTGATTTTGCTTGTCAGAAGGTCGCAAAAGGTTTTAATTCAATGTTGAGATGTTTAGAAAGAGAAGAGCAACAGAGATGATTAGGGGACTGCAGGCTAAAACATACGAAGAACGGTTGCAGGAACTGGGTATGTCTAGTTTAATGAAAAGAAGGACTAGGGGAGTCTTCCAATATCTCAGGGGTTGCCACAAAGAAGAGGGAGTCAAACTATTCTCCAAAGCCCCTGAGGGCAGAACAAGAAGCGATGGGTGGAAACTAATCAAGGAGAGAAGCAACTTAGAACTGAGGAGAAATTTCCTGACAGTGAGAATAATTAATCAGTGGAACAACTTGCCTCCAGAAGTTGTGAATGCTCCAACACTATAGGTTTTTAAGAAGATGTTGGATATCCATTTGTCTGAAGTGGTGTAGGGTTTCCTGCCTAAGCAGGGGGTTGGACTAGAAGACCTCCAAGGTCCCTTCCAACTCTGTTATCCTAAGAGAACCTTTTGACAATGGGTTTTCATTTTAATACTGTTCTGACGAAAGAGCGTAATGGGTCAATAAAAGCAGGCATGAAATCGATTGTTGCACCCCCTCCCCAAAAACATAAAAGGAGCCCTCTATTTTATACGCAAGGGGGCACACCACGATTTTGCCCCACCCATCCTTACCTGTCTCGGCTTCTACGCGAGGGAAATGCAGCATTGCAACCCTCCACGACGCAAGTGTGCATTTCTTTTAGATGCACGTTTTTAAAATGCATTTTGACACTGTAAGGGTTTTTAAAAGTCTTCAGGCAGATGTCGCAACGAAAACGGGCGTCTTCCTGCGGAAGGCCGAGGGCCTGGGGGTGGCCGTGATCCCTCTCTTTACACCCTTCAAACTCAGGGACAGCCGTACTCCGGTTGGAGAGCGTGTCGAAACTGCTTCCACTCAACAAGTGGTAATGCAGTTCGGGCCAGCTGTTGATTGGGATCCGGTAATTCAGCGGTTCTCTAAGGAAGCTGTAGGGCTCAGATGCTGCTTTGGTCACGTCGTGGTGTGGGTTGAAGGCTTCGCACGCATGTTCGCAAGAGGGTCTTCTTTGCGATTTGTCTTGGTCTGGCTGGGTCTGCAATTTGTCCATTTCAGCCTGCAAAGTTTTGAGCCCTCCGGCCTTGGAAACGGACGCCTCGGAGTGAGGTTGCTCTTCGATGTGATGATTGGCATTTTTTTCTATCCTAGACACCCCCATCTCCACCGACCCTTCACTTACCGCCTTGGGAGTCCCATCGTCTTCTGAACTGGCCACTTCATTAGCTGGGCTAGTGGTGTCAACAGCTTCTGCCTCTATCTTGATGGGCATGCTAGACTTACGGGATTTTTTTTTAGGCAAGGGGTCGAAGGGCAACTCACTGGACCCCTGCGGTTCAGGTACGGACGAGGAAACCAGAGGTAGAGAAGGAAGCGTACCTGGGGTGTTTGCTATTTCGGCAGGGGTGACCGGGCTGCGGTAGAAGGGGAGCACGGGTTGTACCGTCTTCAAATTGGGGAAGAGGACACCGTTGTGCCCGCTGTGGTGAAAACCCGGCTGGGTTTTGGCATCGCTCCCAGAACTCCCATAGATCGGAGCCGATCTGTGATCGGGAGGCAAAAGGGTAAAATCGGTCCTTTTGTTCTCCTCCAGACCTCGGAGGGACAAGCCGTTGCGGAGATCTTTGTCCCGGTTGTTTCGGTTCATGGGCATGTGAAGTCTTGGGTTGGGGTTGGCGCTGTGACGGTTTCGGCTCCTCAGCGAGCTGAACACCATGTTGCAGCCTTGGATGGTGCATTTATGCTTGATTTTCAGATGGACCGCATTGTAGTGGATCTTCAGAGTGCCCTTATCATAGAAGGTCTTCTCACAGGCTGTACAGAAAACGCGCCCTTTCCTTAGTCCGGTGCCGTTTTTGTCAACTGACTTCATCTTAGTTTCTGGAGATACCTGGCTTGCTTCCAGCTTGGAGGTCTGAGTTTTCAAACCACTCGGTGACACGTCCTCTTTCAGTTTCAAAGTTAGGTCCGGGCTGATGGGCCCCCTCTCCTTTTCTGATTGAAATGATGGATTGGAAGTTAAGAAACTGTTTTCGGCAAACGGCATGTAGTCATCTTGTTTTAAGTCAGGGCTGTGATCTTCAGAGGACTCCATCAAGAGCCTCTCCGGGAGCGAACCGATCAGAGGTGGTGGAACGGGGCTGTAAAACTGAAAGGGCAGCATAAACGCCATGTTGTTGACCACGTTTTCGAAGTGGTGGACGTGGATGGGGTGCATTTTGTCCAAAGAAGCAGAAAGGTTGGAGTTTCTCTGATTGCAGCTTTCGATGAAGGCCCTAATATCCATACTGGCTGTCGTCGTGGGGACAGGAATGGATTGCCCTTCTTTCTCCTGAATGGCCATCAGCTCCACAATGGACTTGGTTTCCCCAAAACGCAGAAATTGCTGCAAGGTAGCCAGCTCTTCTTCGCTGGTCATGATACTCCAGTGATCCAGGACCTTTCCTGAAGCATCCTTCAAAAAGACAAATAACAACAGTAACAATAGACTTGAAAGGACAACATCCTAGCCTCAAAAGAAAAGTAGATTAATGCCAGGGTTCCAAATATTGTCCAAAATTAAATCTGAGTCCAAGGCAAAGTATTGCTCAAAGTTCCAATTTATTAAGAGAGCCATATTGGCACGTCTGGGAAAACCCGAATCTGGAAGCTTCCTGGTTTCCCCCACCCAGTTGAAAGTTCAAGATCTTGCCCCCACACCAACAAGCCCATCACATGGTCCAATCTTCCACTGCCATGATTGGCAGCTTCCACCCATCCAGTTCTGGCACAGAGGTGCAGAGACAAAGGATGACCTTGGCTTTCTAGAAAGAATTTTGTTATGGCTACATATCATCTAACTCTGTATAATCCCCCCTCCCATTTTCCCACAATAGAAAAATGCATAGGAGAATAATAGAAAGTGTGGCAGGCCAAAGATCCAAAAGAAAAGATGGCTGCAGACCTGACAATTAGTTCATTGAATTGGGTTGACTTCTCCAGGGTGACCAAAGGGAGAAATGTTCTGTTTAGTATCTAACAAGTAGAGCACTCTCAATTGTCCTGTAAAAAGAGGAGGGAGACTAGATGTTGGTCTTATACCCAAGCTGTCTACTCTTCTTCATTTATCTGGTCGACTTGCTGTCCATACTCTCGCTCTGACATACCTGGTTGTCATAGAACAGCAAAACGAGAAGTGAAGACAACTGGGGAGATCATGTGAAAGAAGAATTGGGATCCCCTCCAAGTGCTTCAGTGATCCTCTAAAAGGATGCAAATGACCAACTGTCTGCAAAGAATGTAAATCCTCCCATTCCCCACCCTCCAATCAGAGCTGGAGAAGCTTCTTGGATAAGAAGGGAAATGACTTTAAATAAAAAAACAAGAAAGTACAGTTGCCTCCTGAAAAAGCACCTGTGGGACAACCATGTCCTGGATGACGGAGAATCTCTACGGAGTTCAAGTATTGGGAGGCCTTCTCTCTTCCTTCAATGGGAAACTTAAATAGCAATAGCACATAGACTTATATACCGCTTCATAGTCCTTTTACAGCCCTCTCTAAGCGGTTTACAGTGCCAGCCTCTTGCCCCCAACAATCTGGGTCCTCATTTGATTTGATTGCTTATTTGTCCCCTGTGACTATCATTAAGTGTTGCACCTTATGATTCGTGATGAAGGTATTTTTTCTTTTTATGTACACTGAGAGCATCTGCACCAAAGACAAATTCCTTGTGTGTCCAATCACACTTGGCCAATAGAGAATTCTATTCTATTCTATTCTATTCTATTCTATTCTATTCTTTTTTCTTTTCAATTGTGACTTTTTAAAAAATCAAGTTGCAAACTGCTTTGGAAATCTTCCTTCACATATACTGTAGATTTGTTCCACCAAGGTATTTCAAAAAATCCAGCAGGAAAGGAAGAAAAGTCTACCATCTGGATGCCATCCAAAAGCCACCCTTATCTTATGAGCCAGTTTAACCTCTGCTAGTTGCTGACCTCAGTCAGCTGTCTGAGCGATCAGGGCTTCTGTCTAGCAAAATCCACATCATTGATATACCTGCGGACAGGTTGCCAGGACACCTTTGCAGCATGTTATTCTTGCTTTTCTTTTTCTTTTAATATATAAATATTTTTATTGTACATTTTCCATTAATTCTACATCACAATTTCAATTTTGCAATTGTTGCACAATTTTCTTGGTTATGTATAAAATGTCTATGTTCACGATAACACTGTATGGTCCGGGTACAATCTCTATTGAATATAGATAGTAAATCTTATACACACAATAGTTGTAACTATTATTCCCAATAGCTATTCATCTTCATCTTCACTTATCCTTGTTGAAAATGTTGCGCTATTTGATGAAGCCCTCTGTTCAATTTTATCTATAATCTATTAAGAATATCAAACATTATAAACATCAAGTAAACATCACATTTATAACTATTAATTTCCAAATAATTACATGGTTTACTTAATTATTCAATGTTCATTATTCAATTACACAAATTACTTCTTGTTTACATATGTAGATTTCTAACTTCTGCTGCTATTTTATACCCATTAATAGAATAGTTTCCAGACTGAAAACGTAATCTTTTCCCCATTTCTGATTTCTATCTTTATACCTACTTATATGTTATTCTTGGTTTTCAATCACCTTGCCCCAAGTTCTTTCTGCAATCATCTTAACCAATGAGTGGAAAGTGTTTTGTGATCATCCCAATAATGTTAGGATATGTGCAAATGGAACAAAACCCAAGTAAAAGGCAACAGAGTAGAGCAATCAAAAGCAGGTTTAGCCTCACTTCTAAGTTGAGTATTCTTTCTCTGCAACTTTAATCATATTCTGCGCTAAGATCAGAGAGCAAACGAACTCCGATCGATCCTTCTCTGGTTCACAGAGCACAGCTGTAATTATACAAGAGTGTTGGAGTTCTTTCAAACTCCAACCTCCCCCAAACTTTCCCCAATAACTACAATAAATATTTTATTACAGAACATGTATTTGATGGCCCACGGAGAAATTTCACAGGGCATGCAAGAGGTTTTCTAAGAGGAACGTATCATCATCAATTTTTCATGCGAAAGAAGTTCAAGGTAATTGAGACCGTTTCCCCCCCCCTCTTCATCTTAACACTAAAAAGCAAGATTATGAAGTGGCATTAAATATTTATTGGGGGCATAATGTAAATCATGCTTTACATTAAAGGAAGGAAGCAAAACGAGCAGAGAGGTGGGCCATGGGTGCTGTGTAGAGTGGACGTGTATCATTGAGGCAGGTCAAATCTAAAAGGATGTCACTTGTGTCAATAATTATGCAATGAATGAATGAATGAATGAATGAATCAATGAATGAATGAATCAATCAATCAATCAGAATAGAGCTGGAAGGGACCTTGGAGGTCTTCTAGTCCAACCCCTGCTCAAGCAGGAGACCCTATTTCATTTCAGACCAGTCTTTTCTTAAAGACCTCCACAGTGAATTACATTTGGTTACTGTGGTTCTGATGCCATCAAGAATATTCATGGACTCTGCTCCAGTTCAGCAAAGTGCTAAAACTTTGCAACAGAACATCTGTTCTGGAAGAGAAAAATCACCAACGCAAGTAATCCTCGACTTACGACTGCAGCGGAGCCTCCCCATTGCAGTTGTAAATCAAGACGGTCACAAAACAGTCACCCATGTGACCAATCCAATTTTATGATTTTTTTTCTGGCAGTCGTTAAGTGAAGCCATTATTCGCTATGGGGTGTTTTTGCCAAAAATCAGAAGTAGACACTGGCTTTCAACGAAAAAATTGGAATAAATTGGAAACATCATTTTCACCCTATTACCTGACATAATACACATCATCTCTAGCTCCATTAACTCCTTGAACCAATCATATATGTCAGTGTTTCTCAAACTTGGCGACTTTAAGTCCTGTGGACTTCAACTCCCAGAATTCCCCAGCCAGCTATGCTGGCTGGGGGATTCTGGGAGTTGAAGTCCACAGGACTTAAAGTCGCCAAGTTTGAGAAACACTGATATATGTGAATCCCAAAGGTGCTTTTTTCAGGAAACAATTGGACTTTCTTGCTTTTCTTTGAAGTTGTTTTGCTTCTCATCCAAGAAGGTTCTTCAGCTCTAACTGGATGGTGAGGGAATGGAAGGATTTATATTCCTTGCAGGGAGTTAGTCATTTGCATCCTTTTAGAGAGTCACTGAGGCCACTTATCTGTATCTTCAGGGTCACCTGAATACTGCTAATGGTTCCTGCAGTCAGCAATCCCTTTGGAAATCCATTCCTACTCCAACACCATTCAAAGGGTGTTCATGGGAGTATGAAAGGATTTCCAGAGAAAAATTGAAGTGAAACATCTTCAAAGAAAAAGAAGAAAGTCCAGTTGCCTTCTGAAAAAAAAAAGCACCTTTGGGATCACCAGGCCCTGGAGGACTGAGAATCTCTACAGATGTTTTAGCTATGTAATTTGGGAGGAACACCCTTTGAATGCCGTGGGAGTAGGAAAGGATTTCCAGAAAAAAATTGCAGACTACAGGATCCAGGAGCACTAACTCAGGTGACTCTGAAGGCACAAATAAACCTCCAAGTGCTTCAACAACCCTCTAAAAGGATGCAAATGACCAGCTGTCTGCAAGGAGTATAAATCCTTCCATTCCCTCACCATCCAGCCAGAGCTGAAGAAGTTTCTTGGATAAGAAGCGTAACAACTTCAAAGAAAAACAAGAAAGTCCAGTTGCTTCCTGGAGAAAAAAAAAACTTGTGGGACAACTATGACCTGGATGACGGAGAATCTCTACAGACTATATATATGTATATTCCAGGCCTATTGGTCAATCATCCGTACATTTTAATTTGTGTAATTTGTCTAGCTAAAGGCCTTGCAATCTCACTTCTTTTAGGCTGCTTTGTATATCTCCGTAGCATAATAAAAATTGTGTTTTGATGGAGGTAATGTCTAGTTTCATTCCTGTGTTGTGACCGAGGCTTCCTAAGAGCATGAAGCAAACTCCTGGTCCCGACAAAAACCCCTTTGATTAATTGACTGTGAATTCGGCTCATTCACATCCAGCAAAGTCTTTCAAGGGAGGATTTCCAGTCACAGACCTTATCTGGCTTGGAGAGCTGCCAGGACGATATCTGCAAAACTTGGCAAGGAATCTCGGAGAGTCATGAACCAATGAAGCGAACTAATTGTCTCCTGCAAACTCCACTCCCCTTTTGCTCCTCTTTTATTTCCTCTGGGAGGGGCCATTCATCATCCACCTGTGGCCTTACTCCTAAGTCGACCCGTTCTTTAGCTGTTCCCTTCGTCTGGCAACTCTGTGCATGTGCACACTGGGAACAGGCTCCAGCTGTTCATCTCCCTCACTGACGTCTGACTCTGAAGGCAGCTGATAACTGTCAGACGGCTCCGCCCCCCCCTCTGCCTCCGACACCGAACCCTCAAGAGAGCCTTCCCCAGACCTCAGGACTGGCCCAAGTTCCTCCCCAACCTCCTCACTGTCCGAATCTGATGAGCCACAACACTCTGTTCTTCAAGAACTCTATGGCAAAATGTCTCCTACATGTTCTAATATTTTGGATTCCGGTGACTCCATGCTGGCTTCTTTCCTCTCCCACCTTTGTCTGTAAGGAAGAACCACGAATCTGATGCTTACCTGTAAAACATAACCCCGTATGTAGTCCTGAAGTGTCCAGTCAAGAGCATGGAGGATGTGTATGACCTCTTCTTGCTTCAAGACACTGAAAAGACGATCTAGGAGGATTTTGAGACGGACAGGAACGGCTTGAGTTCCATACAGCATGAGGCTGCTTATATCAAATACCACATTGGACTGGACTATTTCCACTTGGCTGGTTGGGTATAAGTTTGGGGTCCTTAGTTTACTTAAAGCTGAAACAATGAAAAGAAAATGCAGCCACCTGTGAATAACCGAGTACAAAATAACCACACTAGCAATGGCGGCTCAGCAACTAGGCATTGTTATCCATCTGATAGTTCCGTAATTAATGCTTTAACAGCCATTCCAACATCATTCTTTACAGTCTGATCAATTAGAAACATCTGGTCAATAGGCACGGGATTTGGTCTCCCTTCTATGGCTAAACTACAACTCCCAGCAACCCTAGGAAATGGCTAATGACAAGGGAAACTGGGACATGTAGTACTGTAACAATCTGGGCCCATAGATTGCTCACTCTTGCAATAAATCAGGTGCCGCAATCTATAGAACTTTGCAACAGCATTTGGATTTATATATCACTTCACAGTGCTTTACAGCTGTCTTGAAGTGATTTAAAGAGTCAGCATATTGCACCCCCCTCCCCCCAAACAATCTGGGTCCTCGTCTTACTGACTTGAATGGACCTGGCTGGAAATATACAAAGAAATATGTAGAAACCTATGTGATTTAAGTCAGGTAGATTTGCATGTAACAAAGTTTCTGATAACTTTTTTTTAAAATCAATCAGAAGTGATAATTTGGAATGCTTGGGAGACAGAAGTCTTAGACCAATTTTTTCTTCACCTGTCTTTCTCTTTTCCAATCTAAACCCATAGTTTCCCTTGCAATAGTTAATTCAGCACATGTTGAATTGCAAAGCAGACAACAAAGCAAATTGGCCGGTAAGGATAAAATACACTGCATAGCATCTCCCTCTAAAAGGAAACAACACCAAATCAAATTACGTATGAGAAATGTTCTAGGTTTTTATTTCTTATTCTTATGATCAGCTTTGCCACCCAAAATGAGGATTGGATTTATATATTTATCTAACTGTACGACTAGATGACAACTAGACAACAGAGGTGTACAAATCAGCAAAATCTGATTTAATTTGGAAACTAGATCTGATTTCATTCAGTCATCTTAACCTAGTCTTCAAATTGAACTTATTCAATTCAGATTTTTAAATAAGTTTAGGGGGGGGGGGAAATCTGTACATACTTAGAGACAAAACTCATTCAGAAGGATCAATTATTCAAACAGACTGGCCAATTTGCTTCAGACAACAGAATTCTAGATTTAATTGAGTTGACTTTGAATTAAAACTCCAGACGAAGCTTTCTCACACAGATACATCAACAGCCCCATTACGAAGAATTTTAGGACATCAAATACTATACTACCTACCATGAGCTACCCATCCATGCCGACACTGGTCACACTGTCGTTGGTTTATTTTTCCAGTCTTAAAACACTGGCAGCTACAGTTTACCAGAGTGCATCGGATGGCCTGCAAAGTGAAGAAAACAGATGCAAAAATCAAGAGTTTAGTAAAGATCTTATCAGAACTTCATCCAGTGATAGCAGTAAATCTCCCTCTGGAAACTCAACCAATACTTTTTTTTTCTTTCAAATAGTTTTTATTTTTATTTCCCAGTAATAAACATACATAATTTGTGGACATTGCATTGACGGGGTCAACATTAACAACAAGAATACAAATTGTATGTGAGATTCTTATCTTTCAACTTCAGCAATATTTGTCTTATCTAAGATTAGGGAAGGTAACTGTATTATTAATATTAATAGAGTGTTAAAATATATTGTATTCCCGTGATGGATTGAATATTGTTGATAATCGGTGTTATTGGTAATCCCACACATTTGGAACATTGAAGCTATGGTGGAATAATGAGTGATTTTCACAATATTGAAGGACAATATCTAGTAAGGGATAACAAATAAAGGGCACAAAGAAATATTATTTATGCTTAAATGAATTACTTTACTTTGCTTTATTGTCACTGTATGTATGTACACAGTATATACATACAACGAAATTCACATGACACCCAGAGACCAAGCCCAACACACATAACAATCCCCAAACACACTCCCACCCACCCAAAAATTCCCCACGCCTAAACCACTCAAGCATCCACACAACAGACCAAATAGTGCTGTCCAATAGCTCACTGATGGTGGCCCTTTAGTTCATTGTTGAGTGCAATTATAGCATTGGGATAAAAGCCATTCAGAAGACGCGTGGTCCTACTTTTAATTGTTCTGTATCTTCTGCCAGAAGGCAGCAGTCTAAAAAGATTGTAAGCAGGATGGGAAGAGTCTCTGAGAATGTTATGCAACTTCCTCAAACAGCGAGATGCAAAGATGTCATCCAGGGTTGGTAGCCGGAGCCTGGTGATATTCTGGGCAGTTTTAATGATTCTCTGTAGAGATTTTGTTCGCTGCAGAGCTGCTCCCATACCATGCAAGAATGCTGTATGTCAGGACACTCTCAATAGTGCTGCGATAATAGGACAGAAGTAGATGCTGAGATAGATTTATCTTAGAATTAATAGAATTAATGGGGAAATGTAAAAAGAATATGAAATGAAATAAACTCAACCAATACCTGAGGGTCAACAGAAGAGTTGAAGACAAGATTCAGACATATACATACATCTGAAGCAAATAAAGACTGCTATCAATAGCAGTTGATTTTCAATTTTCAAAACTAGATTGGACAACCATTTGACCAGGATGAACTAAGGTCTCCTGCCTTGAGCATGAGGTTGGACTAGAAGACCTCCAAGTTCTCTTCTGGCCCTATGATTATTTAAACAAGTCCCTTCAAAGCTACTTCAAAATTCAGGAATCTAGCATATTAACAAGGCCAGGATTTACACAATTTTATCCGATCTTTAGGATGTCTTACTTCTTAATGCAGAAGGCATCTCAACATGTTTTGATAATGATTCTTGCCTTGCAAGCTTCAGTCGTTGAAGATCCAGTCCCCAACCGGAAGCCCTCCCAAATGTGTTGGATTTCCACCCAAATAAGACCCCCCATCTTTCTATCCCATCTTGTAAAACAGCATGAATTGGATATCTAGCTTAGCAGATTTTCTATGGCATGAAACAAGATACATCGTTAGTCACTACTGTACATAATGAAAACAAATCATTAGTGCCTTAATATATCATAATTACATTTTTTAACTGTCACAAAGGGATCTGCTGTGCTTTTCTGCATTCAGGTGCCCCCCCAAAAAAACAAATCCAGCCTTAAAACTCCATCTTTGACGTGGGGAGGAAGTAGGAATCACCCTTTGTAACTTTGCTCGAGGCAGCAATATTTCTCAAGTTGGCCCACCCCTTCTCATAACAATTATTCTAATTCTTCTTCTTCTTCCTGTATTGTATATTTTAATTCCAAGAGATTCAATGAAGCCTTCGGGCTTCCTATATTCATCATGACAAATTTGCCAAGTTGCTACAGATAGCTGCCTTCCACTACTTGAGGGTCTGTCACAAAGAAGAGGGGGTTAACTTATCCTCTAAGGCAGGGTTCCCCAACCCCAGATGGTACTGGTCTGCAGCATGCCAGCAACTGACTACATAGCAGCACTAACTCAGAGGTGGTATTCAGCCAGTTCTGACCGGTTCTGGCAAACCGGTAGCAGAAATTTTGAGTAGTTCAGAGAACCGGCAAATACCACCTCTGGCTGGCCCCGCCCCCATCTATTCATTGCCTCCTGAGTCTCAGCTGATTGGCTGGGTCTCCTTTTGTTTCCCTGCACAGGAGAACGGAGCTGGAAAGCAGGTTAGTGGGGTGGGGAGGGTATGGGGATTTTACAGTATCCTTCCCCCAGGAGTGGGGAGGGAATGGAGATTTTGCAGAATCCTTTTCTGGAGTGGGGAGGGAATGGGTATTTTGCAGTATCCTCCCCCTGGAGTGGGGAGGGAATGGAGATTTTGCAGCATCCTTTTCTGGAGTGGGGAGGGAATGGGTATTTTGCAGTATCCTTCCCCTGGAGTGGGGAGGGAATGGGGATTTTGCAGCATCCTTTCCCTTCCACGCTCACCAAGCCACACCCACAGAACCGGTAGTAAAAAAATTTGAATCCCACCACTGAGTCTAACATCATATATTTCTCCCTTTTGACCTTTCCAAATGAGATTCTCACTTGTGTGTGATGGAATATTGTCAGTATTCCCAAGAGGGTGGATGTGCGTTATAGAAAAGCAAGAGACAACTCAATTCTGATAGTTTGTGTATGAGAAAGAGAGTGAAGATGGTTCTTCTTAGCAGTTCCCTTAATATATGTTTATGGCAATGTTAGCATGCTGTATTTTGGTAAGATTCTGTCTATGGGCAAGGAGCAATAAAGAAATCTGCTAGGAAAAATCACAATGTATCTTTCTTGCTTTTGGGAGCCTCCCTCCCTCCCTCCCTTCCTATGTACTCTCAACTTCCAGGAGGGAGGGGATGCATTCCAGAGGAGCAAGAGACCACTCAGTTCAGATAGTTTGTGTGAGAGAAAGAGGGTGAAGATGTCTCCTCCCTAATAGTTCCCAGAGTATATGCTTTATGGGGACATTAGCTTACTTTAGTTTGGCAAGATTCGGTCTATAGGTGAGGAACAATAAAGATATTTGGTGGGAAGAAGCACAACGAGCCTCTCTTGGTTTTTGGAGCCTGACATTCAGCTCCACATGTGCTTGTAACAACATGAGATTTTATGCACAGGTGGCTCTCTTCTTTTTTTTGTGGATAAAATACATGCCTTCTTTCGTAACGCTGGCCCACCCACTTTCAAGGAACAAGACACCCTTAGAAAAAGGCAAGCAAATTTCACCATCTGCAACCGCATTTCAGAGGGCCCTAAGACATGAAATATCTCAGTAGGAGAGTAATCGAGTACAAATGTTGTAAAATAGATTGCATCAAAAGTTGCAAGATAGGATTAGCACGGTTGGTTTATTCATTGGGCGAATTTTCACAGAATGCTAAGCCAGGAATTTTTTTTTAAAAAAAACTTATGATTTATTGAACAAGCCATTAAGTGGCTTACTTTGCATCAGAATGTTAAATCCATACAGGGGCTTGATTTATCCTACTGTGCCAAAAACTTACACATTTGTTCCCAAGCCAAGAGATTCAAAGGCCTCTAAGTGGTATTCTAAGGGTATATTTCCATGAAATAGTAGGTGGATGCAGCCAGGGCAAAAACGGGATTTCATTCATGACTGATTTCCTTTATATTGTAATCAGATTAGAATTATAACACACATTATTTTTCTTCAGTTGTGAATTTCAGAATATTTCTCTTCTTAAATATTGCAATGAGGAATAATCCAACTTGTTCAGACGTCCTATACCCATCTAATATCGTACACCAAGGATTTAAAGAGGAATTAAGTGGTGGCGGTGGGGGAGATGAATTATAGAAAGGAAAACTGGCTTGGTGAATATTATTGATCATGAGCCATGGTGGCGCAGTGGTTAGAGTGCAGTACTGCAGGCTACTTCTGCTGACTGCCGGCTGTCTCCAATTTGGCAGTTGAAATCACACAAGGCTCAAAGTTGACTCAGCCTTCCATCCTTCCGAGGTGGATAAAATGAGGACCCAAATTATTGGTAACAATGTGCTGACTTTGTAAACCTCTTAAAGGTGGCTGTGAAGCACTGTGAAGCGGTATATAAGTCTAAGAGCTGTTGCTATTGCTCTCTGACTTGTCCATCAACTATTCCAGAGATGACAGAAATAAACAAAGCACAAAGCATCTCAAGAAATTATATTTCCTTGCTCCTTCACTTTAGTGTTAAAGCAAGAAATTTCCAGCAAGCTAGACTGCCTCTATAAGAAGTAGCGTATTCCTGGTTTAAATACTGTTTTTTCATAGGATAGGATAGGATAGGATAGGATAGGAAAGGAACAGGAACAGGAACAAGAAGAGAATAGAAATCTTTATTGGTCAAGTGTGATTGGACACACAAGGAATTTGTCTTTGGTGCATAGACTCTCAGTGTACATAAAAAGACAAGATACATTCGTCAAGAATCATAAGGTACAACACTTAATGATAGTCATAGGGTACAAATAAGAAATCAGGAAACAATCAATATCAATATAAATTGTAAGGATTTATTGGCCTACATCTCTTTTAATATGTTTCTATAAACAAAGGAAGAATAATCTAAAGGAAAACTTTAAGAGCTGAAGGTCAGTTAAGCTTTCGACTTTCAGAAATGGATTTCGATTTGGGTTATACTGTATTTTCCCCCCTTGTAATAATAAATCTCTACCACTTCAGCAGGCTAAACCAGTTGTAGTTTCTTTGGTTGTTTTAGGGCCAGATTTATATGATCTTCAGCTGGTGCCGTTTTCAACATTGTAAACATTGTGCCTAGAGATTTTATTATCTGCGCAGAAAACTCTTGCTTAATTATTCCTTTTCATTTTTATAGTGTCTGGCTGCTGCTTTATTATTTTGTACTTTTGCTACTGAGTATATTGATTGGTATGTTTGTTTTATTTCATTAACTCCCGACTTTATGATATGTTGGAGGAAGCACTCAGCACTCCAAATGCAGAGTATATAGTAATTATTTGGGTTACTCTTGCTACATTTTTTTTTTAATTTCAGCTGGCTGATTCTGAGATTTAGTTTCTCAATTCCTGGCAATAGATGGGGAAGAAATGGAGGTACTGACAAATTTTATTTTCCTGGGCTCCAAGACCACCGCAGATGGGGATTGCAACCAAGAAACTAAAAGACGCTTGCTCCTGGGGAGGAAAACTGGCAAATCTAGACAGCATATTAAAAAGCAGAGACATCATCCTGACAACAAAAGTGTGTCTAGTCAAGTATATGGTTTTCCCAGTTGCAATGGATGGCTGTGAAAGCTGGACCATAAGGAAGGCTGAGCACCAAAGAATTGAGGCCTTTGAACTCTGTTCTGGAGAAGACGAGTCCCTTGGACTGTAAGGCGATCAAACCAGTCAGTCCTAGAGGAGATCAACCTTGACTGCTCTTTAGAAGGCCAGATCCTGAAGATGAAACTCAAATACTTTGGCCACCTAATGAGAAGGAAGGATTCATTGGAGAAGAGCCTCGTGCTGGGAAAGATTGAGGGCAAAAGAAGAAGGGGATGACAGCGAAGGAGGTGGCTGAATGGAGTCACTGAAGCATTAGGCGTGAGCTTAAATGGATTCCAGAGGATGGTAGAGGACAGAAAGGCCTGGAGGAACGTTGTCCATGGGGTTGTGATGGGTCGGACACAACTTTGGGACTAACAACAACAAATAATATTTATCTTAATTGTTTTGATGTGTTTATTTAACTAGACAGAGTTTGCTAATGTCACATACCGAAAAAGAACATGAAATGCGTCTGTAGTTGACAACAGAGAGTCACAATAGAAAGCAAGAAAGAATGTTCTAATCAAGTCAAGAACCACACAACATTTGGGGATTTTTCATCCCAGTTATATTTGCCTCATTACCAACCAGTCTGCAGTTTCTCCCAACCATAATGAAAGATTCTGTCAAGTTGATTTCAACTCCTAGTAAGGGCATGGACACAACATTCTGGTTTGCAAATGCCTTCTCCAGGGATTTACTTTCTAACCCATTCTACAATCCCAGGATTTCCTAGAATCTAGACAACCTCCATCCAATTATTTTTCTTTGGGTTAATAATTTAAGTTTTCAATAAATACAGGAAGCTGTTGACGTATGACAACAACTGACCCCAAAATTCATGTTGCTAAACCAGACAGTTGTTAAGTGAGTTTTGCCCCATTTTACAAACTTTCCTGACAAAGTTGTTAAGTGAATCACTGCAACTGTTAAGCCACGTTCGTAAGTGTGAAAAATAGCCACAAATCACTTTTTTCAGTACGGTTGTAACTTTGAACATTCATTAAACAAACTGTTGTAAGTCGAGGATTACCTGTATAGTAAAATTAATGCAAACTAGTTCAGCAAAAAGTCCAGTAGGTGTTACCAGAAATATCAAAACAAATACTTTATCTCTGGTCAAATCATCCAACTTTACATTCCTTCATTTTGCTTTGCACAATCTTGACTTTTAAATCATTCCTGTAACCTCACAGGATTTAATATTTCATCACTCTTTGGTATTTAAAAGGAGCCTTCAAAGCTTTCATCAGCCTATTTTATAAATCCCACAGAAAAGCATTGTCAAGGATTTCTTCTCACAGTTATTCCATGTCAAGATCTTTTTCTTAACTTTTGTATTCCCATTTTGGTAATCTCACATTTGCTGTCTTTCATGCCATCAAACTATAATGTCCATGTCAGGTAAAAGTTTTTTTAAAAAAAAATTCTCATCAGCTTTTCATAGTTTATCCATTGAAATCAATATCCTTTCTATAAGATATAAATTATCTATAGCTCAGTCTATTTTTCAAAGTATAATTAAGCACAAGAAAAAATTATATCTGGCTTAGCCATTTTAATTCTCTTCTGTCTGGTCCTTTAGTTTCCTCTAGTGTCCATTTTCAACCTTTATTAAACCTCAGTTCTTGATTGTGTTGGATTCCATTTCAGTAATTTCTCAAGATTATATACTTGTTATAGAGCAAAAATAATCAATATCCCCAAACCTCTTGCTTTCCAAATCTATTTCAAACGTGCTTAAATCATTTTGTTTTTGTTTTTATCAGCTGTATATTATTTTAGATTCTTTAGTCTCTGCTTAAAATTTCTTAACTCTAAAGAAGGTAAAACTTACCAGGTATCAAATTAAACTCACTGTTTTGAAAGTCTCTAATATCCATAAAGTGATTAAATGGAGCAGTCAGTTTGGCTGGCTTAGTATCTTTAGGAAAGGCTCCAGTGCTGCTAAGAACAAAGATATGTGTTCCTATTTTCCCCAGCTCCTAGTTGCTGTTTTACAGCCTCCTCCTGAGAAGCTATGATTCGGAGCAGTCATGGATGATCTCCCAATCTCCTCCTTCTCTGAGAGATATGAAGGACCTCCTCTCCAAAGCCAGTCTTTCATTTTTCACAGTGGGTCATTATCTCACTTATTCATGGAGATGTCTTCAGTCAGCCATGACTCACACTGGAAGCCCCAGGTATTTTATACCAATATGGCAGCTGTTGGACACTCTACAAGCAGCCTAGGGCTTTGGAAGCAAAGTTCATCAAGGTAGCTCAATATAAATAAATTGTGGAAGTGACAGTCCAGCAGCAATCTGAAAGGATGGCCTCAAGTTGTCAATACTGATCTAAGAGAACCTCTCCAATTCAGCAATGCTATCTGTCCAACTTGTATTTGGTGTTCTGATTTTTTTTTTTTTGCCAATTATAGGGCAGAGCATTTATTAGTTGAGATTTGGAGTTGCCAATTGCTCAATCGTTCAGACGTTATACACAAAAGTGAAGCACCTGAAGTAATAAGCAGCTTTGCCCGTATTTCTCACTGGCTAGTAAAACAGTTTAGTCCTCTGAACAATAAGAAACACTAGTTTCTTCCTGCCATTAGTAATGAAAAATCAGGAAAGTCTTCCCATTGGCTTGGTATAACCATTCTACATAGCCCATGGGGAAGTCATTAACCCAACCTCTTCCTTGTTGGTTCATTTGTTAGATTTATCTTCCATCACTTTGAGGTTCAGACTTCAGAAGACTCATCCAAAATGTCTATGGAGATTCTCACATCATGGTTGTCCCAAATGTGCTTTTCCAAAAGGCAATTGGACTTTCTTAGGGTTTTTTTCCCCCTTGAAAATGTCTTGCTTCTAACTGCAATAGAATAGTATAACAGAGCTGGAAGGGACATTGGAGGTCTTCTAGTCCAACTCCCTGCTTAGGCAGGAAACCCTACACCACTTCAGACCAACGGTTATTCAATCTCTTCTTAAAAACTTCCAGTGTTGGAGCATTCACAACTTTTGGAGGCAACTTCTGTTCCACTGATTAATTGTTCTAACTGTCAGGAAAATTTTCCTTAGTTCTAAGTTGCTTCTCTCCTTGATTAGTTTCCACCCATTGCTTCTTGTTCTGCCTTCAGGTGCTTTGGAGAATAGCTTGACTCCCTCTTCTTTGGGGCAGCCCCATAGATATCGGAACACTGCTATATAGTGTATATAGTCCTTATTTTCATTAAACTAGACATACCCAGTTCTTGCAACCGTTCATCGTATGTTTTAACCTTCAGTCCCCTAATCATCTTTGCTGGTCTTCTCTGCACTCTTTCTAGAGTCTCAACATCTTTCTAGAGTCTCAACATCCCCAATTCCCCATCAGGCGTGTGGGGAAAAATGGAAGGAACCGTCCAATGAAGATTCAGCCCCCTAAGCCTTTCAGAGTATGAATAGAAGTTGATGAGCAGTTTGTTACTGGCATGTCAGTCCTATTTTAATAATGCATTTTCTAAGTGCTCTTTATTTCCTATAGGTTTTTTTTGATCGATGTTCTTCCAATGACAGAGATGAGAAGTAGAAAAAAACAACGACCTAACCATTGCATGCACCTTATCTAATTCCTATTTTTTTCATTCGTTTTCCCATGAAGGTACCCTGGTCTAGGTCTCAGTAAATCTCTGAGAAATGTTGAAACAATTCTGCTTTCCTGAAAACAATCTTAATAACAGGTTTGCTTCACACCTGATTGAAATTGAAAAGAGGGGATGCTCTTCAATTCCACACTCAAAAAGAGGTAAATATTCCAATCGTACAATTGGCAGATTAGGAGGACATGCAGTGGGAAATAGATTTGTATAAAAATCCAACCAGGTTCTGGATTAAGACGGACATTTTCTTCAGTTCTTCACTACGTGCAATTAAGATCATTAGAATAACTAAATGTGAAAATTCTTTATTTCTGTATGTAAGGAATGGAATGTCAGTGGAATCTCTCTCTCTCTCTCTCTCTCTCTCTCTCTCTCTCTCTCTCTCTCTCTCTCTCTCTCTCTCTGTGTCTCACTCTCTGTCTGAAATTATTAAATAACCTTAAAGAGAGAGTAAAATATAAATGACAATAAATCTCTTCTTTAGAACTTTCCTTTCCTTTTCCTTTCCTTCCTTCTTTCCTTTCCTTGTTTCTGTCTTCCTTTCCTTTCCTTGTTTCTCTCTTCCTTTTCTTTTTCTCTCTTCCTTTCCTTTCTTCTTTCCTTTCCTTTCCTTGTTTTTCTCTTCCTTTCCTTTCTTTCTTTCCCTTTCCCCGTTTTCTTCTCCCTTTTCCTTTTCTGATGTTTCACTTTGTTAGTTTTCCTTACTCTTTCATTCAAACTTAATACTGTTTTTAATTCTGTTGAAAAACGACTTCAATCAAAAATTTTAAAAAAATACTCAAAATCTAGTATTTCCCATGAAGTTGAAATATAGACTATACAAAGAAAATTCCAAATTTGAAATATAGAACAAATCCATGCATTCAATTAAGAGTTCAGGAACAATTTCTAATTAGAAATGAACTTTATATCAGAGTTGCTTTTAAGACTTCAAGCTATTCTGAAACATCATCAAAACAAACTCTCACAGCTTGTTTAATCATTCTTCTAAAGACTAAAAAAATCAAACATGAAGACATTTTTCCAGTATATGTTCATATTTCCAGGAATAGGAATAGTTTTGTAACCAAGTTTAGGTTTGGAGAAAATGGAATAAATTTTCAAGGAGAAAAATACTTCCTCTAAGTTTTCCTCATATTTTCTCTTAAATTTGTATGAACCTTTCCTGTTTCTCCCTGCAACTGATTGCCAATATTTCTTATTTTAAAAAAGAACATTTCTTTCTTTTTTCTATTTGGCCCATACCTCTGATCGCTGTTCAAAATTCACACATTCTAAACAATTCTCCTATGGATACCATAGTTTAAACCTCTGATAATATCTATACAAATAGTGCTGAAGCACAAACTTTCTCAAAATATAAAACATTAAAAAAGTAGAAAATGGAAAGAAAGCCTAATTCTAGCTGGATCATAAATTCCTGCGATCAAACAAGACAATTTTTAATCATAGGGAACTGGAGGCTAAAACATATGAAGAACAAGTTGCAGGAACTGGGTATGTCTAGTTTAATGAAAAGGAGGACTAGAGGAGACATGATAGCAGTGTTCCAATATCTCAGGGGCTGCCCCAAAGAAGAGGGAGTCAAACTATTCTCCAAGGCACCTGAGGGTAGAACAAGAAGCAATGGGTGGAAACTAATCAAGGAGAGAAGCAACTTAGAACTGAGGAAAAATTTCCTGAGAGTTAGAACAATTAATCAGTGGAACAACTTGCCTCCAGAGGTTTTGAATGCTCCAACACTATAGGTTTTTAAGAAGATGTTGGATATCCATTTGTCTGAAGTGGTGTAGGGTTTCCTGTCTAAGCAGGGGGTTGGACTAGAAGACCTCCAAGGTCCTTTCCAACTCTGTTATTCTATTACTTCCTTTAAGGATTTTTAAATACAATAACTACTGGAAGGATTGTTCAAAGTAGAATTAGAAGTAATTTCAATTGCAAGGTCTTTACTAAACATTTTTAGGCATACAGAATTATATATTTACAAGTAAGATTATTTGTCCAAGAAACGTTTGAGGCCAGATGAATTAATTTGGAGTTAATAATATGAACAGGTAGAAAAAATAGATTTAGGAGACAAAAAACTAGAACGAAACTTACTCTTTGATCTACATTCATGAAATTCATTTCTGGTCACCTGGTGACCCTACCAATCCATGAGCAGTTGGAATATATTGATGGTGAAATGTTAGCCATCATAATTCAGGGAAAGAAATTCCACAATTTGTCCAACTTGTCAAGTGGGCCTACAGGTTTCTTCTCAAGATGTTCCAAATCAATTGCAGATTTGGGAGGAAGTTGAGGAAAAGCACCTTAATTCCAATAAATTCCCAGTGAATTTATATTTCACTGGGATGTCCTTTGACCTTCATGGATGCACCAAGAATGAGAGAACCTCAGTACAATTAGAATCCTTTGAACCTTTTATCCCTAGTCCGGATCTTGCCTTCATGGTGACAGCCAAAGGACAGCATGCTTGCACAGAAGGGTTTGAGATGGAAATATCTCGCTGTCCTTCTAAGACAGCTGTTCAAAAGATTGTGGGCGCATCTGGAGGGACAAGGTATGAAGGCTAGCTAAATGAACGAGAAAAGCCTTCTATTTCAAGAACTGTCCGCACCATAGATAGAGTTAAAAATAAGAAGTCAGAAGAAGGGGAAACTGCTGGGAATCTGGAAAATTTGCTCATCAAATATTAGCATCCTGGGTAAGGAATAGAATAGAATAAGAATGGATAGAATAGAATAAGAATGAATAGAATAGAATAGAATAAGAATGAATAGAATAGAATAAAAATGAATAGAATAGAATAAGAGTGAATGGAATAGAGAATAGAATAAGAATGAATAGAATAGAATAACAGAGTTGGAAGGGACCTTGGAGGTCTTCTAGTCCAACCCCCTGCTTAGGCAAGAAACCCTACACCACTTCAGACAAATGGCTATCCAACATCTTCTTAAAAAGTCACCGAAGTAGGAAGTTTCAGAGTCAAGTGGAAAAATGAATTTGGGAACCTTCAAGATCCAGCTATGAATGTCTGGAGATTCATCCAGGTCATGATGGTCCCAAAGATGCATTTTCAAGAGACAACTGGTCTCTCAGAGCTAAAGAAGCTTCTTGGATGAGAAGCTAAATGTTTTGAAAGAAAAACCAGACAGTCCAGTTGCCTCTTGAAAAAAGCACCTTTGGGATGTCCCGCTCTGAAATGTCACGAAAACTCTCTAAAGGTAAAATGTAAAGGTTCCCCTTGCACTGTCCAAAGATTTCTCCATAGTTATGTGGCCGGCATGACTGACTAACAACAAAGGTTACCTTCTCACCAGGGTAGTCCCTATTTTTCTACTTGCATTTTGACCTGCTTTCGAACTACTAGGTTGGCAGAAGCTGGGACAAGTAATGGGAGCTCACTCCATTATGTGGCGCTAGGGATTCGAACCGCTGACTTAGCCACTGAGCCACCGCATCCCTGAAAACATTTCCACCTTGTCATGTTAGAAATAGTTTGGGAATCTTCTTTTAGGGGTTTGAAAACTCTCTACAAACCCCTAAAAGAAGATTCCCAAACTACTTCTAACATGACAAGGTGGAAATGTTTTAATGCTAAAGGGTTTCCAAGCAGGGAGCCATCAGTTTAATACTTCAATTCTCCCAACCTTCACATTTACAGCATTCAGAGAGGGGCTCTGATTTAGAGATGTCTGAGAAGGCACAAACGTCTCCATAGTCCAGTTAAGTTCAATGTTAACAAGAAAGAAAAAGCATTTCAGGGATCATTTGAGAAATCAGGGATCTGTCAAGGGATAGGATGCTAATGGGTAAAATGCTTCGGTCAGAGTCATTTTTCTAATCAGATCAATTGTGACCGCAATAAAACCCCAGGTTTGTTGCTGAAAGGAGCATCTACAGATGCTTCCTTTATCTGGCAACCTCCAGGTGTGTTAGGTTACATAGCCCATCAAACTGCAACTAGTTTTCGTCAATGGTTCTGTTGGTTCAGGGTCAATGGGATTTGCCCTCCACGCTGGCTAGAAAAAAAAGCATCTGGAAGTTACAGAAGGGGAGGGGAGGGACTAGTTGGCATCCTTCATAAAGAGGAATTGAAATAAGGACTGGTTTGGATTGTTTGTTGTTAAGGTTTGTTATAACCTTATCCTAACTGTGAACACCCTGTTAATGTTAACTTGTTAACATTGAACTTAACTGGACTATGGAGAAGTTTGTGCCTTCCCAGATGTCTCTAAATCAGAGCCCCTCCACCGAATGCTGTAAATTTGAAGGTTGGGAGAGCTAAGGGCCAGACTAAACTAACTGAATGAACTAATTGACTCTGGAGGTAGATGGGAAGCAATTGGTCACCTTCTCTTATTTATCTCTAGCGGGACAAGGTGGCTCAATGGCTAAGACGCTGAGCTTGTCGATCAGAAAGGTCAGCAGTTCGGCGTAACGGAGTGAGCTCCTGTTTCTTGTCCCAGCTTCTGCCAACCTAGCAGTTCGAAAGCATGTAAAAAATGCAAGTAGAAAAATAGGAAACACCTCTGGTGGGAAGGTAACGATTGATGGGAACAATTCCCTGGCACCCTCCCCAACTGTTGGAAGTGCACAGTGGCATATCTGTAGCCACAAAAGGAGCGCGCTCGATGTGGAGAACATGTTTCTACACTGCATTTGAGAAAGTTTGGCTCCGAGCTATGCACTGATTAATATCAGATCTCTTCCTTGACTGGCTCCTTGATCTTGTCACATCTGGCTGACAAATCCTTACAAGCTTTTCCAAAGCAGGGCAGCCCCGTCATGCTCGGAGGGGAGGGGGGGAAGTTGCTGGAAGGAAGTGACAAGACCAGCCGAGCGGTGATGTGCCATCCGCTGAAACTAATGAAGTTGACTTTTGCTTCCAGGCTCCCGGAAAGTTTCTTTTTAAAAAATAAAATAAATAAAGGCAACGCAACATGCCTCAAGGTTTTGCAACAGGGCAACAGCTCGCCAAGAAGATAAGACCAACGATCCACCTCCCAAAATTCACGCTGCTAAGCTATTGCATGATCTTTAAAAAAAAAAAAGCTTTCTAAACTGCTTATGGGGATAACCTGAACCAAAACAGCATCCCAGCATGCACAATTAAAATGAAAAGGGAAAAGAAATAGCAGAATTGTTCAAAAATCTATCTCCCTCTTGGGTTGTTTCTTCTTTTTCTTCCTCCTCCTCCTCCTCCTCCTCCTCCTCCTCCTCCTCCTCTTCCTCCTCCTCTCCCTCTCTCTCTCTTTCTCTCTCTCTCTCTTTGTAAAAGTTTTTAGAGCATAATGTTGGATGCTTTTAAAGCTATTTTATTTTCATTTTCTCCCCCACTGTTAAAATATCCTTTGTAGCCCCTCTTATGCCATATGGACTAATCTCAGTTTCCCTCCCCTCTGCATTTTTAATATCTCAAAAAACGGAAGAAGTTTACTTCTTTAGACACCTTTCCCCCCAATCTGCTACCTTTAGGACTTATCAAAACAGTGCAGACGAAAACATGCATGTACATATGTACATGCACCCACGTATCATGAGGAAACAGAGAACACGCTTGGATCCTTAGATCTGTTATCCGAAGCATGGTAAATAAAACTTTGTTTAAAACTATGTCTTAACTTTTTTTTTTCAAAACTGGGTCAACAAAATCACATCAGAATCGTATTTTGTGTGTGTGGGGGAGAATAAAGGGCAGAATTCCCCATCCCATCCTCGCAGTAATGTTGCCAAATCACTTTCGTCTGGTCTCAGCATCACCACAATACCACACAACTGTACAACCGCAACCGTCTTAGAGCAGTCGGCTCGGGAGACACAAACCGTGCATTTCGGAGGTACTTAAACTGCTCGTGCAAAAATTGGTCGGGATTAAAACGCTGCCAGCTCGTCGCAATTTACAGGTGCCTCTGCTTCGCCGGCAACAGGGACCAAGGGAAAAACTTGAGCGAAACGGGGTTTTCAACCACCTGGAAGCAAAAAAAAAAAAAAAAAAGACAACCCCGAAGACGCGCCTCTTTTTCGTTTGCAAAAAAAAAATAAAAAAATCAAATCAAATCAAAAGCCATTTTCTTGGCCACCCGTGCCGTTGAAACAAATTGGACACACACACACACACACACACACACACACACACACCATCAGCAAGAATGAAAAGGCTGCGACTCTCGAGAAATTATTCTGCAGAACCTGGTCCCGCAGTTCCGCCGACCGTTGCAATGCAGGACAGGAATCTGCTGGAAATCTATTTGCTTGCTAGTCCGGGACTCGAGCTATTGCAAGGTAGGCGAAGAAGGGGAGCGAGCGAGAGAGAATCTGGAAGAGGTGTGGGGAAAGCGTCCCCTCCGAATCCATGGACGGGCGGTGATTTTTTTTTAAAAAAGAAGAAGAAACTTTCCTTACCTCCGACATTCTTACACGGCATGTGTTTGGAGAGCTATACAAGTATTTCCCATCCCCTCCGCTGTGAGTTATACAAAGAGCCACCAGGAAACATTCTTGTCTGTACAAGCAAAAGAGGCAGAGTCATCCTTAGCCTTTGGTCTCTCGCCCTCGTCTGAAGCGGTGCACCTCCACGCCTGTGTAGGCTCTCAACACAGGGGAGTGAAATCAGATCTCTCTTCCAACGGCACTCCGCCTCCCCCCCCCCCACTACTCCTGGCTCTGCTTCGAGGGAGCCCACAGTCTGGGACTGCTCCCTTCCTTCCTTCCTTCCTTCCTTCCTTCCTTCCTTCTTCTCTTCTCCCTCTCTCCCTTCCTCTCTCTCTTCTCTCCCTCTCCCTCTTCCTTTCTCTTTTTCTCCCTTCCTCTTTCTCCCTTCCTCTAGCTTTTTTCTCTCCCCCTCCCTCTTCCTTTCTCTCCTCTCCCCTTTCACGTTCTCCCTCCAACTCTCTTCTCTCTCCCTTTCTGTCTTCTCTCTCTTTCTCTTCCCTTTCTTTCTCCCTCCCTCTAGCTCTCCCTCCCTCCCTTTCTCTCCTCTCTCTGTTTCTCTGTCTCTCTATATATATTTTCTCTTCCCCCTCTTCCTCTTTCTCCCTTCCTCTAGCGCTCTTTTCTCTCTTTCTGTCCCTCCCTCCTTCCCTTTCTCTCTCCTCTCTCTCTTTCTGTGTCTCTTCTCTTTCTTTTTCTCCCTCCCTCCCTCTCTCCCTCTCTCCCTTTCTCTCCTCTCTGTATCTCTATGTCTCTCTTTATTCTCTCTTCCCCTCTCTTTCTCTTTCTCCCTTCCTCTAGCTCTCTTTTCTCTCTTTCCCTCTCTCCCTCCCTTTCTCTCTCTCTCTCTTCTCTCCAGGATGCTCCCACCTCAGTTGCAGCCCCTGCAGCCAGAAGCCAGACCCCCCTCACAGCTGGCTAGAAAAAGGGTATGGCACTCATCTTTCACACAGGTCGGATCAAAAGGAGACCCGAGCACCCCCCCCCCCAAGCTCCAAATGCTGCTGCGTGTGGAGAGACAAACCCTGCCGTTCCTCCAGACCACGAAGCCATTCGGTCAATGAAGTTAACCTAAGGCCCAAGCTACCTTCCCCGCCTCTTTTGGGGCAAGGGTTGGGGGCTTTGCAAGAATCCATAGCTCTCTCTTCAAAGTTCTGCAGGAGGAGGAGGAGGAGGAGGAGGAGGAGGAGGAGGAGGAGGAGGAGGAGGAGGAGGAGGAGGAGGAGGAGGAGGAGGAGGAGGAGGATAAAATGATGACGACGAAGACCATTCGGTATTTTTCTGAGCAAGGAGGCGAGCTTTTGCTGAAGTACATCCAGCTCAGTCGTTTCTAAAGAGCCCCAAATGGAAAAGTGAAATCAAATGGAGAATATCAATACTCAAAGAGCTCACACACAATCTGCTTTATTGTTGTTGTTTTTTTAAAGTTCAGCAAGACGATTTAAAAGAAAAAGGAGGGAAGGAAGGCAAGGGAAGCATCTGAATCAGAACCGACCCAATTTTGGGATGATGGTGTACTGCGGGCAGGTTAAAGTATGCATCAGTTACAAGGGAGGAAAAAAAAATACGATTCAGTAAACACAACTATGGTGTCCCAGACACAAATCTCTACCACATACAGGATTAAAAAATGATTTGCCAATGAAAGTTTCTATATGACCTGCGAGGGTGTTTCTGCATTAAAAGCATCGATTCTGTTTTCCTGCCTTGAGACTCAAAATATTTTAGCGATAGAAAGAAGGATGTCGCTCCGTGATAAATCCCAGGCTTGGTGGTCTATTTGTTGTGGCCCATCACAACAATGTCCACCAGCTTCAAGCCTAGTACCTTAACCACTAGGCCACACTATAGAGTACTTTTATGATGTACACCTCCCGAGTCACTTGTTGAGATGGGCAACTATAGAAATAAGCTCAGTTCAGCTCAAATCAAAGCAAAGCAAATCAAATCAAATCAATAAATACTGGATTTCCAAAAGAGTCTACTCTAGGCAGAGACATATGCACTAGTGGCCCAATACAGAGTTTCACAAATTCCTATGTTCCCAAGCTTGTCTATCACAATTACCGTATTTTTTGCCCTATAAGACGCACTTTTTTACTCCAAAAAAGAGGGTGAAAATCTGGGTGCGTCTTATACGCCAAATGTAGCCACCTGGGTCATCTAAAAATGGGGCAGGCAAACACCAAATAAATAAATAAACACCAGTGAGGAAGAAAGTGATGACAATGACTGCGTGGATCTGTCCTTCCTCATTTCTGATAGCAGCGAAGAAGAGGAATTCTTGGGGTTCGAATAAAAACATTACAGCCTTATTTTTGTTACTTTCACTGTTTACTGACTTTACTGACTGTTAATGAGAGTAAAGATAGTTCTTAATATGTTACATGGTTGACATAAAATTGTTCTTAAACTGCTGTTAACTTTATACAGTTGGTATAAAATATTTTACTACAGTATTTGGTTCAGAATCTTTTTTTCTAGATTTTCCTCCTTTGAAATTGGGTGCGTCTTATATTCCGGAGCGTCTTATAGGACGAAAAATACGGGTACTTAATTTTGTTAGATGTGCATCCCAATTTTCATGCGTGTTTTCAAGGCAATGAGCTTATCCCTCCAGCTTCTCATTCTGCCCGGCCATCTTCAACAACCTTATGCTCTTGTTAAGTTTGAAAGAGAGTGACCTACCCAAAGCTACTTGCTCATTTTCCAAGGTTGGATGTGCACCTGCATCCCCCCCCCCATTCTAGTCTGACAGCTTCACCACAACACCTCAATGGGCTCTAATAGTAAATCCAGCACGCACATAGTTTAGGACCATGATGGGGAACCTATGGCACGCGGAGCCACTTCTGCAGGCACGAGCTGTTGCCCTATGTCAGCTCCAACACGTATGCCCAGGCCGGCCAACTGATTTTTGGCCTCTCCGGAGGAGGCTGTTTTTGCCCTCCCCAGGCTCCAGGAAAGCCTCCGGAGCCTGGGGAGGGCGAAAAATGGGCCTACTGCGATCACCGGAAGTTCAGAAACGGACCATTTATGGCTTCCGGAGGCCCTCAGGGGGGCCAGGGAAGGCCATTTTCACCCTCCTGAGACTCCAGGAAAGCCTATGGAGCCTGGGGAGGGCAAAAAACACCGGAAGTTCATAAAAGAACTGTTTCCAGCTTCCGGAGGGTCTCCGGGAGGCTGGGGCAGGGTGAAAAGGCCCTCCCCTGGCCCTCCAGAGGCCCTCCGGAATCTGGAAATGGTCCATTTCCAAACTTCCGGTAGGCCTGGTTTTTTGCCCTCCCAAGGCTTTGTAGGCTTTCCTGGAGTATAGGGAGGGCAAAAACGGCCTCCCCCAGCCCCCCAGGGGAAATACCAAGCTCATCTTGGCTGTGAGAAGTGCACCGGCAGTGCGGTGTGCACATGGGGGGGGGGAGGTTCCTGAATGCATGTGCATGTGGGGGCACACTTTGCATTATGGGTGCATTATGGGCTCTCACATTTTTGGCATCCAACAAGAAAAAGGTTAGCCATCAGTGGTTTAGAGTACGTAAAACAACATCAAATCAGTCTACAAATAATTTTCAATGTATCTATAGCGCAATCATCTTTAACAATTGTGAATAATTATAGAGATTACAAGATAGGGATGTGTCTATGTTTATTTCTACGTTATGGGGTGTATTGTTCTCCAAAAAATGATCTTTTGTTCTTCCCTTTGGAAATGTAACTTAGTGCTATTTTCTAGCTTCAAGTCATATACCTTTAGGTGTTCATCTAAAATTCTAGCTGAGTAGAGGGAAATCTTCCACTGTATGTCTCAGAGCATATTTTCACCCTGAGATAAAATTTTAAGTGAATTTTAAGGGAGAAGGGTGGGTGGGTGGGAAACTGCATCAGAAAGTATCAGGAACTGCTTATCATCTCTCAATAGGTCATCGTTGCTTCTGAATATTTCTCTCTTTGCCCGTCCCGATGATTCACTTTGCAAAAAAAAAAGAGGAAGAAATCTATACTATACCCACCGGCGTCTGTTGGAAAAGGAGTAAATGGCAACGCAATGATTGTGGCAGCATGATCAAAGCCTTGCCCTTTGGGTGTGATGCAACTTTGATGTATGTACAAATGAGGCAGAGCTTTGATGAGGCGGCCATTTTGCCTTTATTGACCCACTCTGGGGATGCCAGTGATCCTACGCCTACATTATATATATATATAGTGTCTGCCCCTGAAATCAGGGAAGCTTCCCCACTGAATTCAAAAATATCTGGCATTTTCCATGTAGGAAGAATTCAACGTAATGCGGTTACCCGAATCCCATGATTTTAAAATTCTGACTATGAGATAAATGGAAGGAAAAACAGAGAAGGCTCATTTTGTAAAGGTGTTCTGATCTAAGCTTCCCAAAATCATGAAACCAACTCCTCGTCCCGATAAAACCTCTTTTATTTAGGTTAAAGGGAACTCCTCTCCAGCAAAGTCCCAGCAAACAGTCTTTCATGGGATTTGACAACTACAGACCTTTAACAGGCTTGGAGAGTTGCCAGGCCGATATCTTCCAAACGCCACGCTGTAGCAGAAATTACTTGGCAAGAAGTCAGGAACAGATCTTCATCCTAATGAATTGAACCAATTGTCTCCTGCAAACTCCCCTCCCCTTTTGCTCCTCTTCATTCCCTATGGAAGGGGCCGTTCACCGTCCGCCTGTGCCTTTACTCCTGAGTTGACCCTTGTTCCTTAGCTGTTCCCTTGCAGCTCTGCACATGCAGACATTGGGAACAGGCTACAGCTGTTCTTCTGCTCCACTGATCTTCAACTCTGAAGGCAGCTGATAACTGTCGGACGGCCCTGGCCCCATCTCTGCCTCCAACACAGAGCATTCGTCAGAGCTTTCCCCAGACTCCAGGAATGGCCCATGTTCCTCCCCAATTTCCTCACTGTCTGAGTCTGCTACCAGCTCCACTGGCTGCTGGCGGGCCACAACAAAAGGGCCAAACAACCTTCCTTAAATGCTGTCAATGAAGCTTGAATGTCATTCAGTTTTAATCGTATTTATTTTAGATACATTTTATATGAAATGTATGTGAAATAAATAGGCTTAAAATTAAATGACATTTGCCCAGTTATTGGGCAACATCAACTGCATTTAAGGAAGCTTGTTTACGAAAGGAGCACTCTCTGTTTTCCCTTCTGTTTATCCAATAGTCAGAATTATAAAATCCTGTGATTTGGGTAAATATATTATATTGAATTCTTCCTATATGGAAAATGCTAGATGTTATAGAACTCAGTGGGGAAGCTTCACTGAATATTTGCCTGCGAATAGAATAGTATTATGTCTCAAAGTTGGTGAAGCCTCAGGGTCATACTGTAGAAAGCTGCAATATAGGGTCAAACCAATGACTATATCTCGGCAAGTATTGCATCGGCACCTGTAACACTTTACCAATGTTCATTGGAGACCTGTTGTGCATGTACACATAAAATTTCATCGAAATCCGTGAAGGTTGAACAGGGAGCCCCAAACCATTTGACATGGAATGACCTTATAAAATAAAATCTGATTTCACATACAGCTTCTACTGCAGAAGATGGCCATGCTCCTGAAGTAAGTGGAATGCAGCCGCCTCTGGAGATCAAAGGCGATGGCCAATGGAGATCAGTGGCAAAATGTTGGATGAAGAGTCTAGTCTGCAAACTCAAGGGATGGCCTTTATTGCAGAAGATAACCTACTGACCTTAGAAAGGTGCTGTCCAATAGATAGTGCTGAAACGAGACTCAACCACTCTTCTGTGGGCTGGAGGCTTCCATTGTATTCTCCTCTGCCCTAAGCTGGGTGGACTTCAACTCCAGGAATTCCACAAAGTTTACAGAAGGCTGGCTGAGGAAATCTGGTCATTGAAGTCCACCCAACTTAAAGTTGCTAATATTAAAAAACAGAACAAAACCCTGGCCTAAGGAAATGTATTTGTTCACCTTATCAGTTCTGTAGATATCTATCGCTGTGAACCAAAGGAGATAACTGGACACAGGTAATGTGTAGAAATTACAATATATTTGGGTTCTGAACTTTTTCTTATTTAAATAGAAAGAAACTAATCCAACTAAAAGACAGTTCAGTCTCCGATGCTTAATACTTGGGAGAGCTTGACCATTTGGATAAGCCAATATGGATTGACTGGCTGCATGAATTTGATATGAGACATGCCGAGAAATTTAGCAAGAGTCAAACAAAGTGGCACAGATCCAGTTGCAATATTAGAGCAGCAAGATGTATCACCAGGAGTAACTTGGTTTGGGGTTTTTTCAGTTGTTCACTTTCCGTGGCATTTCCTGGGGGTTTCATGCTTTTTATGGCAAAGTTTGCAGTTCGGAAGTTAATTCACCCTGGTGCCATAACAATTTCAATGAGTAATCATTTATCAGCATGAAGTGACAATTTCTCTTTTGTCTTCCGGATCCGTTTTTAAGACGATTGCCCCAGTGACTAAAGGTGTATCAGTGACATTGGCAAGCTGACACAAAGAGCAGGGTGTGTTTGTGGAATCCTTTGGCACATCATAAAACGAATCACTGTTATTAAAAAAGCAAAAAAATCCGGTGCCTCCTTGCACATAAAATGTAGGAGAGAAAATATGGAAACACAAAGAAGGGATTTAAATATATATTCTCAAAAACTTATCTCAATTCGTTCCACAATGTTATTTATGCTGCCTATGTATGTTAGAGGGATGTGGTGGCTCAGTGGTTAAGACACTGAGCTTGTTGATCAGAAAGGTTGGCAATTTGGCGGTTCAAATCCCTAGTACCGTGTAACGGAGTGAGCTCCTGTTACTTGTCCCAGCTTCTGCCAACATAGCAGTTCAAAAGCACATAAAAATGCAAGTAGAAAAATAAGAACCATCTTTGGTGGGAAGGTAACAGCATTCTGTGCGCTTTTGGTGTTTAGTCATGCCGGCCACATGACCATGGAGACGTCTTCAGACAGCGCTGGCTCTTTGGCTTTGAAACGGAGATGAGCATTGCCCTCTAGAGTCAGGAACGACTAGCAGATCTGTGCGAGAGAAACCTTTAACTTTAAATGCATGTTATCTCTGTATGTAATGTATACATTGAAAAGATTTTATGATACTTCAATCACTTTGACCCAAAGTAACTCAGTTCAGGCTGGTAAATTAAGAGGAATTCACAATGGAAGGGTTTATATATATATATATATATATATATATATATATATATATTGTCTCTAATTGCTATTTAGTTTGGAGAAACCCAAATTCAGTTATGCAACCTTGTAGAAAGTCTTGTTTTAATTAGGCTGATTTCAGAGAGGTGACATAATAAAGAAATATTTATGGATTTACTGATAAATAGGCATTGCCATTAGGAATACTTGTTCCATTCATTAATTGTTCTAACTGTCAGGAAATTTCTCCTCAGTTCTAACTTGCTTCTCTCCTTGATTAGTTTCCACCCATTGCTTCTTGTCCCATCCTCAGGTGCTTTGGAGAATAGCTTAACTCCCTCTTCTTTGTGGCAACCCCTGAGATATTGGAAGACTGCTATCATGTCTCCCCTGGTCATCTTTTCATTAAACTAGACATATCCAATTCCAGCAACCGTTCTTCATATGGTTTAGCCTCCCATCCCTAAATTATCTTTGTTGCTCTTCTCTGCACTCTTTCTAGAGTCTCCACATCAAATAAATGGAAGAAGAGACACAGAAAACAGAGAGTCTGCCTGGATTCAAAATGGTACACTTAAAAAATTATTTTGCAAAGAATTCTGCCTTGATTGCTAAGAGTGAGAGCAACTTTCACCTGACGTCAGAAGAGACTGCCTTTCTTTTTTTTCTTCATTTTCCTTAGAGTGGAAATACACACTGATAAATTTTGGTATCTGTAAAGATCTGTCTTCTCTATAAACAGCACCTATGCTGAAGATGTCGGATTAAACGAGACTGAATGCACCTTTACCAGGACAGCTGCTAAAAGCGAGCCGACGGCTATCCCCTTGTGTTTCTCCTTTAGAAGTGTGATTAATTATTTCAACAACATTCTCTGGCTCAATCAGCCTTCAAAGCAATGTACATTAAACTGGTTGGACCAGAATGGTACCAGCTCTTAGACACACCTACCCACCATAGACCTGGTGTTTTCTATTTTATTTATGTTGTTGGCTGATCCCCCTCTCCAATCTGTTCTCTTCTGGGTGCAATATTCTAGGTGCAATTTATAAAGAACAATACATTCTACAATTCCCTCCTTCCCATTTTCTTTCTTTTTAAAGTCTGCAAATCAGATGTCTTCCTGAAGTTTGCATAGTTTAAATGTATATATACCTTCTCATCAGTAAAGAGCAAATATTAAGCTTGGACACAGACAAATGTCTCTTGACCGACACTTCTGTCCAGCTTGTTATTTTCAAGTTCCTTGGATGGTCACAATGGAAAATGGGATTCTAGATCAGACAGATCTCAAGTCACTTTCTTGAGAGGAGTCACTTCAGAGTAAGACAGTATACTAAATACATACATACATATATGGCTCTGTGTGTGTGTGTGTGTTTTCCAGCCTAACTCTGGAATGCCTTGAGCAATTTCAACCAAACTTGGTACACAGATGACTTACTCTCTGGAAACAAATACTGTGGGGGGTAAGACTCCCCTAACACCACTCAGTTTGTGTGTGTGTGTTCTGTTAAGATACAGCCTGTTGTGCCTTCAAATGGCTTCTACCATACTGTCGTAAAATGGCTTCTACTGTACAGTGCAGTGGAGTTTCCATGGTAATGGCTTCACAGTACTCCATAAGGGGGCTCCCTTTGGTAAGGGGGAAAATCCAACATTAGAAATTACATTTGGTCCAGACATTTCCCCCCTATAAATAAATACCTGGGCAATGCCGGGTTATCCGCTAGTAAATAAATAAATAAATAAATAAATAAATAAATGTAACAGGCATTATCTTAAATAGCTAGATTCCACTCTCTTGTACTTTCAACCCTTATCTTAAGTACCGATAGAAAGCCCAGGAGTAGAACACAAATGCAGTATTCATTCATTAGTAAGTAATTAGTAAGAACTAACTTATAGCAACAAACCATGGTTAGCTGAATTTGCTCGCCCATGTCAAAACAACCAAATTGTAGCTTAGTATACTGATGCTAGGAAGCTTATCAACCATAGCCATTGTTTTTTCTCCATGAATTTGTCTAATAAATTCTGAAAACAATTCATGTTAATCACCATAGCTAATGACAATGAATTCTGTTTATTAACCACACATTATAAAGTATAGTTCAAATCCCTAGCGCCGCTTAACGGAGTGAGCTCCCGTTACTTGTCCCAGCTCCTGTCAACCTAGCAGTTCAAAAGCACATAAAAATGCAAGTAGAAAAATAGAACCACTTTTGGTGGGAAGGTAACAGTGTTCTGTGCGCCTTTGGCATTTAGTCATGCCGGCCACATGACCACGGAGACATCTTCAGACAGCGCCGGTGCTTCAGCTTTGGAACGGAGATGATCATTGCCCCCTAGAGTCGGGAACGACTAGCACATATGTGCGAGGGGAACTTTTACCTTTAAGGCTGAAATTAAAAATAGATCAAATTTAGTTTCTGACTCATCCTTCTTATAATGGGAACTGTAACCATACTGTAGCTATTCAATTTATTTAAAAAAAAATTGTATTAAAAGCCAACTGTGGTGCTTTGCCTGTGATGCATGACAGAGGCTGTAGTGTAACTCGTTTACACCCTCAAAAGTACATTTTGCAGATACAATACAATACAATACAATACAATAGTAGAGTTGGAAGGGACCTTGGAGGTCTTCTAGTCCAACCCCCTGCCTAGGCAGGAAACCCTATACCGTTTCAGACAAATACCCTCTTTGCCATCTCAGACAATCATAGTTTTTACCTAGCTAAGCAGCTCTGGTGCTCTTTGTAGATGGCCAGGAAAGTGAACTCTTGTTTTATTTTCTTGTAGACGTGCTCAGACAGAATTGACCCGAGTAAAGGATTAAACGAAGGAGTGTCCTTTGTTAGGAAAATAATGCCATTTGTAAAATGCAAGACATCACGCTGTCAACAAAAGTGAGCATGGTCAAGGCTATGATTTTCCCAGTTGCAATGGATGGCTGTGAAAGTTGGACCATAAGGAAGGCTGAGCGCCAAAGAATGGAGGCCTTTGAACTATGGTGCTGGAGAAGACTCCTGCATTGAGTCCCTTGCGATCCAACCGGTCAGTCCTAGAGGAGATCAACCCTGACTGCTCTTTAGAAGGCCAGATCCTGAAGAGGAAACTCAAATCCTTTGGCCACCTAATGAGAAGGAAGAAAGACTCCCTGGAGAAGAGCCTCATGCTGGGAACGATGGAGGGCAAAAGAAGAAGGGGAAGACAGAGCATGAGGTGGCTGGATGGAGTCACTGAAGCAGTAGGCCTGAGCTTAAATAGACTCCAGAGGATGGTAGGGGACAGGAAGGCCTGGAAGAACGTTGTCCATGGGGGTCACGTTGGGTCAGACACAACTAACAACAACAACAATAAAATTGAACCCAACTCACTTAACAACTGCCATGTTTAGAAATTCTGGTCTCAGTTGTTTTCATAAATCAAGGGCTACCTGTACCTTGAAGTCTTCTTGGAACTAAAATGGAGGAAGCCAGGTATGAGCACAGCTGTTCTTCCTCTACTCTGGGCAGGCCATCCCCTTCCCCACTTTTCTGCCTTTTGCTACAAGCTGACCGGGCAATGAATGTCATTCAGAATAATGTCTTTCCCAAGGACTGGATTGGAAAGCTGCCTGAAGATTAAGTTTTATCCTGACGTTCACTCCCATTCTTGGCCTTTGGACTCCAAGAACTGACATTCTCCGTGCCTGGAACAGCCTTTCTCTCTCTCTCTCTGCCTCTCTCTCTCTCTCTCTCCCTTCCTCCCAACCTTTCGAGTCACTCTCTTGTGTTATTAAAATGTCCACTATTTTTAAAATGTTGTTTTGAAAAGCTATCTCTCTGGGTAGCCTCAAAATCCTCTCAGCCTCCAAACCCTCTCCCCATGAACTTTGAGTAAATTCTTAGGCAGTGGTGAAATCTAATTTTTTTTGCCCACCGGTTCTGTGGGCATGGCTTGGGGGGGGGATTGTCATGTGACTGGATAGGCGTGGCCAACTTTTTTTCACTTTTGAAAGCATTTTTTTTTCCTGTCTATTCGCCTGAACCAACAGTAAAAAAGTGCTTTAAAAAGCGGGGGGGGGGGGAAGCTTCCCACGATCGCATGGCTCACAGCTGAGCCGTGCAATCCTTGGAAGCGTTGTTTTTTACTACCGTTCACAGAACCAGGGACAATTGTCCCTACCGGTTCAACTGAACCGGGCCGAACCGGGAGGATTTCACCCCTGTTCTTAGGACATCAAGAGATCCGAGTTTTTGCAATACTGGTAACAAGGGGAATACATCTTCTGGCAGGGATTGGTTAAGCTTCTATGATGTCACAAGAGGAAACCATCAGCAAAAGGGCCTCCACATGCTCAGCACTGATCGTGTTCCCTAGTTGGGTAATGAAACGTCAGCAAGACCCATGGTCCTCCTTCTCCTCCTCTCCACAAACCCCACTTCCTTCTAGCACTGATGATGTTAGCTAGTTAAGGTAAAGAAACATCTGCAAGAAAACAAGCAACTTCAGGGAGCACCAAAGCACCCAACTGTCCTCCTTCGCCACTCCACAAAACCCCAATTCCCTTCTAGCATTGATGATGTTCCCTAGTTGGGTAGTGAAACGTCTGCAAGACAACAGCCCAGCTCAGAGAGCACCGTGGACCCCTCATTTCAACCCTGACCTACAAATATTCCCCTTTATGGATACGCTCAACCTTCTGTCACCACAGATGGTCACTTTAGATTACTTAAGGAGAACCAACTGGGGTGTGTGTGTTAGAGCCGGGCTGTCAAACTCTCAGCTTGCGGGCTGGATGTGTCACATGCTGGACATGGCCACGCCCGGTTTAGCAAAGGGGGAAAACGGTCCAATACGTCACGTGACACCGCCGTGACGCTACGAGTTTGACACCACTGGGTTAGTTGAAAGGGCTATTTCTTTTTTTCGTTTTTCTTTTTGAAAACTGCTACTCTCCTATGTCTAAAACTGTTTTTTTTAATTGTCTCATCACATTTTAGAGCATTCTGAACCTGTAATACACAACACGGAGGCCACATGTAATTTGAGAGTCCTGCGTGTAGTCATTAGTAACTTGGGAGGTGCAGAATTCCATGATAAACACAAATTTCAACTCTGCTGATTTGCTACTGATGTCATGTAGAAATTGCTGTCGGCTGTGCCTGTTTTCCTAATTGTGACTGGCTAGTCGTGATGTAACTCCTTAATTGCTACGTAAGAACTACCTACCCATTCCTCTGCAAACAGAGCCTCCGTGTATGGTACTTGCTAATTAGATTAAAACAGTGTTAAATGATAACATTTTCCTCCAGTGGGGTTGTGCAGTTGCTTATTTAGCTCTGTCTCTGTCTCTCTCTCTGTCTCTCTGTCTCTGTCTCTGTCTCTGTCTCTGTCTCTGTCTCTCTCTCTCTCTCTCTCTCTCTCACACACACACACACACACACACCTATGTGCAAACATCACCTTCTCTGCAGCATTCAGCAGTAATAAGGTTCATGTGAAAAGTTTGCAAAAGTCACCTCCTCTCTCTTACTTTAAAAACTGGTGCTCTGCACAATTTTTTTTAAAGGAATTTGTTTGCAAAAGGATATTGACCAAGTTTGGATCCCCAATGGTGTATACCTTTCCCATTTTTATTTTTATTTGTACAGAAGCCAATGCAACCCTAGCTTGTATTAACAGAGGGAAGGAATCAAGATCACATGAAATACTAGTACCGCTTTCTAAAGCCTTTGTAAGACCACATTTAGAAGACTGTATCCACTTTTGGTCACAAAATTGTATATCTATATGTATATCTCTATCTACATCTATATATCTATCTATCTACATATCTATCTATCTATCTATCTATCTATCTATCTATCTATCTATCTATCTATCATCTATCTATCTATTTATCTATCTATCTGCTGCCTGACTTGGCATGGCCAAGGAAGAGGTGAGCCAGGACGGTGTCCCATTATCAGGATGCAGGCCTAGAAATCATACAGGACATCCCATCAGTGTTCTTTGTTTCTTCAAAACTGATCCAGCAAGAGCCTCTGGCATTGATACTCCTTTTTTTTTTTTTAAAAAAAAAGAACTATCCTCTTAAGCTGAAGCTGTGGAATGTCAGGAATGAAGTTAGACCAGAGCTGCCAGATCGCATCTTCAAAAATAAATGTTATCTCTCTATTTTGATTGTCTTTGGAAGCAGTGGACCAGAAATAGTGAATCGAGGACAGATTAGGGAGTTCAGATGAGAGCTCCCCTTCCAATAAACCCACCTTAACAGCATGTATGGAGAGCCTGTAAGACTATCTAGACCTCTCCTATCTGTCTTCGAACTCCCATTAGCTTAAGAGCAATAAATCTTTACTTTTACATTATCAGGATGATTCGTTAGGCATCTTATCGTTTCCCCCCTTTGGGCCAGAATAGACATCACAGCTGGGGAGCAGCAACTTTTGAAAAAGTTTCAGATATGGCAAGGGAGACTTTCAAGCTTCCTCCTCTTTGAGTATTAAAAATGGACATATATTTTCACCTTCACCTTTTTACATTCCTTCGTGGCTGCTGATTTTAGAGGGGTGTGAAGTTTTTTATATTTTTGGGTTGATTTTGATTTGGGGTCCTTCGAAATGGTGGGCTTTTTGTGGAAGGAGGGGGAGGAGGAGGAAGAAGAAGAGGAAGATGAAGAGGAGGAGGAGAAAGAAGGAAGAAGAGGAAGACGAAGAGGAGGAGGAGAAGAGGAGGGGGAGGAAGAAGAAGAAGAAGAAGAGGAGGAGGAGGAGAATAGAGGAGGGGAGGAGGAGGAAAAAGAAGAGGAAGAAGAGGAGAAGAAAGAGAAGAAGAAGAGGAGGAGGAGGGGGAGGAGTAAAAAGAAGAGGAAGAGGAGGAGATGATGATGTTGAAGAAGATGATGATGAAGAAGAAGAAGAAGAAGAAGAGGGGAGGTGGAGGTGGAAGAAAAGAAGAAAAAGAAGGAGAAGAAGGAAAAGAAGAAGGGGAGAAGGAAAGGAGGAGGAGAAGAAGAGGTGAGGTGGTAGTAGTAGTAATAGTAGTAGTAGTAGTAGTAGTAGTAGTAGTAGTAGGAGGAGGAGGAGGAGGAGGAGTAATGGCAGCAATAGTGTGCACATCCCTGGTCTGATCCAGTGGGACATTTACTAACCTTCAGAAACTGGAATGATGACAAAGCTCAAAGCAACAGACCTTTTTTTTTTTACTGCCGAAGATTTTCTGCTGGCTTTGCAAACCCCATCATCTTAGTAGAGAAAAGGAAAGGGGTGGGGTGGGGGGGGGGAGAAAGAAAGAAAGAAAGAAGAGTCCAAGAAGAGCCTGGAAATTCCACCTGGATGCTATCAGTCTTGTCCAAGTAAACAAGGCTGACATTTGTGCTAGCCTGCTGGCTGGTACAGGTTAAGAAGGGTCACCCAAACCAAAACGAGGGCCCAATTTGCCTCTAGAAATACTTGGGTTCTGGAATGTGTCACACCAGAGCAGAGACAAGCACGGGGTTTTAAAGCAAGAATGCCTTTCGGGGCCGAGATTCTAGGAGGGGTTGCGATGTCCTGCGTTGGCTGATACCAGTGTAGGTTTTTGCCTCATTACCCTGGCATGCAAAACGATGGAAATATCGGTCCTTCAAAGAAAACCTCTTTGAAATAAACCAAGTTGTGATCATTTCTAATCATATTTTCTTTTAAATGATAACCCCCACCCCGCCCTTATTTTCATAAGAACGATGCTTGTGTGTGTGCTTTTTATTTGTTTGCTGGATGCCCACTCCGAATCGCTTTTAGAAATAAAAGAAACAAATCATAAACAAGCAAAGCCCCTCACGCTGCCGGCTTCAGCAGTCGACTCGATCCGGATTCCAAGTGTTCAACTCGAGAGCAATTGTCCAAACACTCTCCTCCTTTCAAGTGCCCGTGTTTATTCGCCCATGAGGCTGGAGGAGGCATGCCTAAGACATTGCACACGGGCACGGAGAATGAGGTGGTCACTGAGCTGATTTCATCGCCTTTCTCTTCCCCTGTGCAAGAGCAGCGGATTTTGCAATCTGGAAGTCCACAAGGGTACAAGGAATCTCTGAAAGGGCTCCATTCATCTTAACCCACTGACCCTCACTCAGCTCTGCTTCTGTTGTAGCCCAGCAATAGTAGGGTACACTTATGGGGGACTTGGTGCTCTCAGAGCCTGTAGTTTTCTGGCCAAATTAGGTTAACTGATTGTGTTACCTAGTTGGGCAATGAAATGTCTGCATGAAAACCACCAAGCTCAGAGAGCACCAAAGATGCCTTAGTCCTCTGCCTCAGTCCTCCTCCTCCTCCTCCCTTCATCTCCACAAACCCAGATGTGGGTTGCTCCCAGTTCAGCCCAGTTTGGCCAAACTGGTAGTGGCAGTGGCGGGAGGCTCCATCCAGAACTTTAACCTCAAATTGTTTACCGTGGACCTCACCCCATTCCTAAGAGGTCCGTAAAGGGGGCATGCATAAGCGCACTAGCGTGCCTACTGCCCCTGTCCTACTGTCCCCATCTATTTCTATTCATTTATTTCATTCGTGTCCATGTTTATACGCATTTATACCTGATATCTTGTACGTGTTGGACAAACTAATAAATGCAAATAATCTTGGGGAGAAGAATCTTGGCATTTTGGATTCTTCCCCATCTCTGCTCCTTGTTCCTGCCACCATATTTTGTCTCGACCCAGAAGTGAATTATAGCAAGAAGTGTGATCTCCTGTCTTCACTTGAATTACACAGGCCCATAGACAGAGACGCACAATTACCCTTTCTGTTCAAGTCATCCCAAGTCATCATTCTAACCTCGACTCCTAGTATCAAATCATGGCTAGATGGCTACCAATTTACCCGAAAGGAAGATGACTCTTTAATTGAAGACAAGTCTCTCCACACCACACCTTTCCCATACAAAAAAAAAAAGAAAACTCAGCAGTCTCCACTGCCATATTTTGGGCTAATCTACAATGATTCACCCATTTTCAAAATAAGCAAGTCGGGGGAAACAACCTTTAGCCTTCCTTTCAGTAACTACAATAATCCCATGCTAATTTGTTGGCCATGACAAAAAAATAAAAGGCACGTCCCTACAAGAATCTAGATTGCAAGTGACCAGTCATCTGTACTGTTGTTTTGTTTTAAAGGACAAGAAGCAATGGATGGAAACTCATCAAGGAGAGAAGCAACATAGGAAATTTCCCCAAGGCGGAATTTCCTGACGGTGAGAACAATTCATCAGGGGAACGACTTGCCTCCAGAAGTTGTGAATGCTCCAACACTGGCAATTCTTAAGAAGAGATTGGGCAACTATCTGTCTGAACTGGTGTAGGGCAATGATGGCTAACCTTTTTCGGTCCGAGTGCCCAAAGTGTGTGGGTGCGTGTGCAAGTGCGTGCCCGAACCTCCAAAATGCAATGTGCACACCACAGGGGTGGATTCCTGCCAGTTCTAATCTCTTCTATAGAAGAGGTTCCACAAATCTACAGTGCCGTTTAGAACCGGTTCCAGCTCCCGTCCCCTTCCTGTCCACACATCATTAAGATGAAGAGTGAGAGGAGGAATTCTGGGAGTTGAAGTCCACAAGTCTTAAAGCTGTCAAGTTTGAACACCCCTGGGTTGTTGTTTTTCTAAAGGGTTAGGGGTGCAAGGGTCTTGTAACTTGACAGCTTTAAGACTTCCGTGCTTCAAATGCCAGAGTTTCTGAGCCAACATTTTGGTTGCTAAGCAACAGCGTTGTTAAGTGAGTTTCACCACATTTCACAAGTTGGCAACGCTCACCCAGTCACATGGCTGGCAAGCCACTCCCACCCAGTCACATGGCCGGCAAGCCTCTACCACAAAGCAGGCCACACCTACAGAAGAGGTTCTAAAAAGTTTTGAAACCCACCACTGGTGCACGCACACAAACACACGTGCATGTGCCCTGTCCCCCACACATGCGTGCGTGACCCCACTCAGGCCCCGCCCCTCCACATGGCTGGATGACACTTCCTGCATACGCCCCACCCCCACGCATATGCGGCAGAGACCAAAAGACCAGCTGGCCGGTGTGTGGTGTGTGCGCACATGCACGGGAGAGCTGAACTGGGGTGACAGCTCGCGTGCCATCAGAGAGGTTGCTGCATGCCACCTCTGGCACGGATGCCATAGGTTTGCCATTATGGGTATAGGCTTTCCTGCCTGAGTGGGGGGGGGGTTGGACTAGAAGACCTCCAAGGTCTCTTCCAACTTTGATATACTCCTTACTTTGTTCAGAAAAGCAACTTTGCAGCCCCATCCCTGTTTCACTGCTCAGGCTGTCTCTTGGCCCCAGAGCTCTGCTCTCTCTTGGGCTGCCACCCCCCCCCTCCATTTTACAGCAACGGCTGTTCAGAGCCGGGCAAAAAAAAAATGCCAACTACAGTCTTTAACATGTCCCAACTCAGACTGTTCCACTCTAAATTATGTCAGCTGCAAGGAAGCATCTTCTTTGGCAGACGAGCAAGCCAGGAGCACAGAGACAAGACAACCAGCCAGCCAGCTTTGCCATCAAAAGAGAAAGAAAAAAATGGATGCTTATCGGTGGTGGATTGCTATTCCCCACCATCTCTTTTTTTTAAAAAAAATATTTTTATTATTAACATATAAGTATATCGAACATTTTGGGGATGTGTTGCTAAACACTTTAGCCAATCTTGCCGGGGGGGGGGGGGGGGGAATGCCATCTGTAGAATATTTTATAAAAATTCTCTTTATATGATGCGGCTAATGTCAATTTCCAATTTCTTTCCCAAAATTTTTGCCTATTGCCCAAATCAATGTTGTATCAAAAGTTTTTAGCTCATATGACCATTGTTTTCTTAACTTGTTCTTCCTCCATTTTGTAGTCCTGTAAATATTTATATATTAACCTTATCAATTTGTCATCAGTCCCCACTAATAATTTATCTAACGCCATTAATTCTCTATAGATACCCCATACTTTTACAATGGCGTTTGATGTCTTACTCCCAATGTTCAGCCTTCCACACTGATGCAGGTCAACCTGGACATTTTCTGTGCCTGACTTGAATCAGGTCCAGTTCAAATGATGTGTCTAAAACTCATCTGGACATCTGAAACAATTTGGAAAATTGATCCTTTTTCTCCATCTATGAGTGTAGACAAGAGTCAAGATCGCTCCATCTCCCAGTGGAGCCCTTTTAATGAGTAATCTGGTTGAACCGTTGAATAAGGTAGGCTGGTAGATAAACAAAACCCAACCTCTATATATCCTATCAGGTGGACACAATCCAAGATAGAGATCCTACCCAAGTGTCAAGGGCAAAATATATTCCCTCGTGTCTCTAGTAGTTCGGTGTTTCTCAATCTTGGCAACTTTAAGACATGTGGAGTTCAACTCCTCGTATTTCCCCATACTCAGAATCCTGGGGGTTGAAGTCTACGCATCTTAAAAGATGCCAAGGTTGAGAATCATTGCTGTGGAATTCACAGGGTAGATGGGAGTGAAGACTCTCATGGGAGCATAGCAACTCCAAACTGTTGTCATGTTTGACCCCATCCTCAGGTTCAGCCTGGTCATCTCCTACATCTATTCTCCAGTTACTAAGGGCTTCAGTTAGTGGTGGGAAGTCGGATTGGGCTCTTCTGTCCTTTGGAAGATCTCAAACGCTCCATTCGGGGGGATCTGACTAATCCAGCACCACTGTTCCATCGCAGTGCGACATGATAAAATCTGGGGGAAGCGCCATCAAGTGATTTGTGAGTCAGGCTAGCGAAAGAGAGCCAGTGTTGACAATCACTTCATGTGCTTAAGGCCACTTATACATGTTGCCCAGGAATGCAGTTTAGAGTTATTTAAACACACACACACACACACATACACACACGTATTAATCTGGGTGGGGATGGGGCACGTTTGGGCAAAGAGAACATGTCACACCATCTTCTCTTCCAGCTCATCACACTGTATAATTAGCCTGCCCAACCATGCTGTTTCATCTTGACAAAATGCAAACAGTTGTACCAGGTCAGATGCTACAACTTTCTCTTCTTGTCTCCTCTTGATTTCCAACCCCCCTCTCCCAACTCTTTCTCTAAGTCCTTGAACCCAGGTCTTCCCAGGTGGTGGGCCTCCAAGCTGGGGGCTTCACAGCTGCTGAAATAACAACTCCTATCAGCAACCCCTGAACAATGGGGGTTACCGTAAACAAACGGCTACGAAACATGTTTCTCTCCTCACACACCCCAGCACACAGTAGCTCCTATTTCGAAATGTCTGGCAAAGGTTCTTGTATGTTGTCAGCAGATCCAGAAACCAGGATTCCCTTTCACTGCAGTTTATCTAACCAAGGATTCTGCCCTCCAAGAGTGGCCAGCCAGATGTTAGATAGCCCTTCACAAGATATGCCCAGATCGATATAAAATGACATCTGTGTCAACATGGCATTCAAATATTACAGTAGTCCCCTCGGTCTCCTTTTTTATTTTCCCCCACGAGTTAAATTGAAAACCCCAGAGCAATAAAAACCCCTTGGACTTTTGTTCTCTGTGGGTGTATTACTTGGAACCCTGACAATAGAATCTGCATGTGTTGTGCATAACTTTCTCTAAGATCACATCTTATACTTTATATGTACATTTCTATAGAACAAAAAGTCACATTTCTATATGGAATCATTCTGATTAGATACCACGGGCAATTCAGTGTAATGATATAGGGCAGTTTTTGTCCAATCATGAATTTAGGTAAAGGTTCCCCTCGCACATATGTGCTAGTCGTTCCCGACTCTAAGGGGCGGTGCTCACCTCCGTTTCAAAGCTGAAGAGCCAGCACTGTCTGAAGACGTCTCCGTGGTCATGTGGCCAGCATGACTAAATGCCGAAGGCGCACAGAATGCTGTTCCCTTCCCACCGAAGGTGGTCCCTATTTTTCTACTTGCATTTTTTTTTCATGCTTTTGAACTGCTAGGTTGGCAGAAGCTGGGACCAGTAACGAGAGCTCACTCCATTACGCGGCGCTAGGGATTCGAACCGCCGAAATGCCGACCTTTCTGATCGACAAGCTCAGCGTCTTAGCCCCTGAGCCATCAAGTTCCTATCATGAATTTACCCAAGGCTTTTTAAAAGCCACCTGAAATGGCGGCTAGCATCACAGCAAAACAGTACAATAGTACATTCCATAGGTTAATTAAGTGCTGTGTGAACAGGTATATTCTTTTACCTGCCCTAAACCTCCTTCCAATTGATCACAGTTGTGGTTTTAATCACTTTCGCCATGCCATACCTGGTTTTTAACCATCACAGAAAAACAGAGTTGGAAGGGACCTTGGAGGCCTTCCAGCCCAACCTGCTACTCAAGCAGGAAGCCCTAAAGCCTTTCAGACAGTTGTCCAATCCTTTCTTTAAAAACCCTGCAGTGATGGAGGACTCACAAGCTGGTCTACCGGTGCATTGTTCTCAATGTTAGGAAATTTATCCTTATTTCTAGGTTGCTCCCCTCCTTGATTAGTTTCCATCCACTGCTTCTTGTCCTTCCCTCAGGTGCTTTGGTTGGAGAATAGGTTGACCCCACTCCTCTTTGTGGCAGCTCGTGATTGTGTCTGATCTGTGGCTTGCCCTTCCTTCCTCACCCCAAACGAAGCCTTCTGCTCTCCTAAGGAAGGTGTTTGAGTCGTTCGGTTGCTTCTTCTAAATCGTCAGAGAGGAGCAGGAGAGACAGAGAGAGACTCGGATATACCAGTCCCTCTCTCTTTTTCTCCTTTGACAGGTTTTATCCTGTCACCCAGGCACACACATTGCATGGAGGGCCGTGATGAAATTGGGAAAGCACGCAGAGATAAAGATCGGTCTCCGATGAAGGCAGACACTTCCTGCCCCTTTGCAGATGCCAAAGGGCTCGAGCCACCCTCCTAGGGGAGAGATGAGTCACCTGGGAGGGGGAGGGGGAAGGAGGGGGACCAGCCCATGCCAGATGTTCCACCAAGCTGCCTGGGACCCACACACGCTCACAGAGTCTCGATTGTACCTCCAGCATCTGCTTTCAGTCACGGGTGAAAAATGCAGGCACTGGCAGATGCCAGAAAGCTTTCCGCCATAGACCACCAGTCTGCCCGGAGCTTAATGCATCGTCGATCCATCCAGTCAGCAGATGTGTGTGTGTCACTGCTACACAAGTCAGGGCTGGTTGGGAAACCATTTAAAAGGGAAGGAGGGAGAAAACTCCAGTGACCTAAAGCAGACACGGCAAGAACGGAACAAGGACGATGGGTTTTTTTTTTGGGGGGGGGTGCAGTTGCAATGCTGGGAGAGGTTGATTGGGGTAGAAGGAAAGGTCTTCAATCACATATTTATTTTGTTTTGTCTGTTTGTAATCCCACCTTTATTATTTTTACAGGTAAGTCAAGGTGGCGAACACCTTCCTCCTCCTATTGTCCCCACAACAAGACAATAGTTGAGGTGAGTTGGGCTGAGAAAGAGGGACTGGTTGTAGGTTGCCCAGCTGGCTTTCATGCCTAAGGCAGGACTAGAACTCACTATCGCCCAGTGATTGGCCCAAAGTCACCCAGCTGGCTTTCACAGCTATGGTGCAACTAGAACTCACTATGTCCCAGTGATTGGCCCAAAGTCACCCAGCTGGCTTTCACAGCTATGGTGCAACTAGAACTCACTGTCTCCCAGTGTATGGCCCAACGTCACTTAGCTGGCTTTCGTGGCTATAGTGCAACTAGAATTCACTATCTCCCAGTGATTGGCCCAAAGTCACCCAGCTGGCTTTCATAACTAAGGCACAACTAGTTAAAAGAAAAACAAACCCAAATTAAATAGCTTTTATTTTTTTCACAAACCCAAAACACAGTTGTGTAGGCTCCTTACTAAGAAACGCTTCAGACTTACAGCCCGTAATTCATTTCTTCCTCCCATGCCACCCCGAGGCCAGGTTTCATTTGGCATTTAACAAGATTAAGTCATCTGCAATTAATAGAAACCAGCCTTTCTCCAAACTGATGCCCTCTGGAACTACATCTCCCATAACCCCTCTCCCTAGCTACCTGTGCCTGTAGGGGAGGTTTGGTCCAGGACATCCATTAAATCAAAGAACGACTTCTACACAAAAGCATCGTTTATTGATCGAACTTCCTAAGGAGAGAAGGGTAATAGAAGACAAGAATAGAGATTCGGGAATTGAAATACTGAACTATAAATATGGAGGAATTGGGTATGTCTAATCTAGTGAAAAAAAAGGACTAGGGGAGACATGATAGCAGTGTTCCAATATATGAGGGGATATCACAAAGAACAGGGGCTCAACTACCGTATTTCCCCGAAAATAAGACAGGGTCTTACTTTCTTTTGAGCTCCGAAATAAGCACTTGGCCTTATTTTCAGGGAGGTCTTATTATTTTTGAGGTGCAAGAGGCGGCGAGCGTGGTCACCTCATGGCTGCTGCTGTGTTGCAATATTTTCAGGGAGGTCTTATTATTTTCGAGGTGCAGGAGGCGGCGAGCGTGGTCACCTCATGGCTGCTGCTGCGTTGCAATATTTTCAGGTAGGGCTTATTTTCGAGCGAGGGCTTATTTTAACGCCTGTTCTCAAAAGCCCGATTGGGCTTATTATCCGGGGGGGTCTTATTTTTAGGGAAGCAGGGTATTTTCCAAAGTACCAAAAGGCAAGGCAAGAAACCACGGATGGAAACTAAACAAGGAAGGAACCAACGTAGAACTAAGGAGAAATTTCCTAACGATAGAAACAATTAACCGATGGAACAGCTTGCCGTCCCTTGTTGTGGGTGCTTCATCACTGGAGGCTTTTGAAGAAGAGACACTTGTCTGAAATGGTTATAGGTGTCTCCTGCTCGAGCAGGAGGTTGGTCTGGAAGATCTCCAAGGTCCCTTCCAACTCTGTTATTTTTATGTTCTATAAACTGATTCTGTGCAAAAAGGGACATTCAGCATGGTGATTTGGCAGAACTGCCTTTGAATCCAATCTCTGAATTTTTGCACCGCTTTGAATGCTTCATGTGCAAAGATAATTGTTTATCATTTCAGAGTCTCCAGTGCGTGGGTGTGTTTTATCCACTTGATTTTGGAAGCGAAGAGTAGCGTCCCCCAAAATAGCCTGTACCGAATATTTATGAGCATGGTACCATCAGGTGCTTGGTATGACTCCCCTGTGGGAGTCGTCAGGTGGAAAATATGAGCCAATTATAGTTTCTCTGGGAGTTCCCACTTAGATTTCCATTTATCATTTAATTGATCATGTGTTGTCCAAACTATAGATGGAGGGAGGGATGGAGGGATGCAGTGCACACTCTCACTTACACACCTGCACGCATTTACCTCTTTTCTGGGCTGTCCTGGAAACTGACACATCTCCTTTCTGGCAAATTCAGAAAAATAGATTTAATTTGTTGTAGTTGCGAAGTTGCGTCTGACCCATCACGACCCCATGCACAACGTTCTTCCAGGCCTTCCTGTCCTCTACCATCCTCTGGAGTCCATTTAAGCTCACGCCTACTGCTTCGGTGACTCCATTCAGCCACTTCATTCTCTGTTGTCCCCTTCTTCTTCTTTTGCCCTCCATCGTTCCCAGCATGAGGCTCTTCTCCAGGGAGTCCTTCCTTCTCATTAGGTGGCCAAAGTATTTGAGTTTCCTCTTCAGGATCTGGCCTTCTAAAGAGCAGTCAGGGTTGATCTCCTCTGGGACTGACCGATTGGATCCCCTTGCAGTCCAAAGGACTCGCAGGAGTCTTCTCCAGCACCAGAGTTCAAAGGCCTCCATTCTTTGGAGCTCAGCCTTCCTTATGGTCCAACCTTCACAGCCATCCATTGCAACTGGGAAAGCCATCGCCTTGACTATGCACACTTTTGTTGGCAGGGTGATGTCTCTGCTTCTTAGTATGCTTATAATTTGCCATAGCAAATTTGCCATAGATGTCATACAACTTCTTTTTTAAAATAAAATAGAATAGAATACCTAAGCTTTTTAGCACTCAAGAACAAACGGTGCCTGTTCACTCTACCACCATGCCTTTTGAAATGCTTGGGTCTAATTGATAAAGATGTCACAAGCAGCATTCCTGGGGCAAATGCATCGCTATAAAAGGAAACCCCCTCCTCTCCATTAAATCTGAAATCCATTCAGGGCAAGTCTACTGTTGCTCTAAGAGTCCTCATCTGTTAAAAGCACCATGGTCTGGAAAAGAATATTGATGGCAGAGATGAGTCTCTCTTATGCACCAAAACAGCCTTTTGCAGCTCTGGCCCTTAGCAAATGCATCACTTCTTCTATTTAGAAAGTGATATTCTATCTTTGAGAGCGATAAAAGGCAGGTTTATTTTCCTTCACACTTATCATCTGAAATCTTTGTCCTTGTCATAGTTAGGGGATTGGGGTGGGTGGGTGGAGGCATTTTTTGCAGCCAAGAGCGACTTCCTGTCCTCTCCCTCTAAAACCAATGGCACAATATTTAAAGCTCACCGTCTTTGACAGTAAAGGGAGAAAAATGAATGGAGAAAATATTCAGCAACGGAGTGACGATAGAGCTTTGTCAGCTTTGCAAAGTAGGCCAGTCGGGAAACATGCCCACTTAATTCTAACAGAATAACAGAGAGGGAAGGGACCTTGGAGGTCCAACCCCCTGCATCATTCCAGACAAGTGGCTGTCTTCTTAAACACCTCGAGTGTTGGATCACCCACAATATCTGAAGGTAAAGCAGTCCCACTAGTTAACTGTTCTCACTGTTAGGAAGTTTCTCCTTAGTTCCAGGTTTCTTCTCTCCTTGGTTAGTTAGTTTCCACCCATTGCTTCTTGTCCTGCCTTCGGGTGCTTTGGAAAATAGGTTAACCCCCTCTTCTTCTTCATGGCAGGCCCTTCAAATATTGGAACCCTGCTGTCATGTCACCCCATGTCACAAATCACACTGTGTTAATGTAACCTTGCTTGCCATGAAGTAGAATCATGTCACGTGACATGATTAACAGGACCTTGCAAGCATGAAACTACATTTCCCCCGCCCCCCACTTTACAGCCTAAGAAAGTGGAGAGGGTTCCTTCTGAGATGTTTGCCACCCCCACATTCCTTGCCCATTCTCAGTTGCTGCTTATCCAACTGGTATCCTGGCTGTTGTTGTTCTTATTGTTATTAGTTGGTTGTTATTCTTGATTGAGGGACCACCTTCCTCCAAATGTACATGAAAATATAAACACTAGAGAAAAGGGGAGCCAACCAGACTGAAATCAACAGAATCTCTCATTTATCCAGATCAAAGTGTATACTGTCAAAGTATATACTCTTTTTTTCTATGAATAACTGTGACAGTGACCTGAGGGAGATTTTGCTAGGGCATTTCTTTTTCAAGAGGGAAGGGAAGGGAAGGGAAGAAGGGAAGTAAAGGAAGAAAGTAAAGGAAGGACAGAAAGGAAAGGAGGAAAAAAAGAAAAGGAAGGGAAGGAAGAAAGGAAGGGAAGCAAAGCAAAGAGAAGGAAAGGAAAAGAAATGAGAAAAGAAAGGAAACACACAGAGGAGAAAAGGGAGAGAAAGGAAGAGAGGAGTGGAGAGGAGAGACAGGAAGGGAAGGAAGGAAGGGAAGGAAGAAGGAAAAGAAAGAAGAAAAAGAAAGATAGTGGAAGGAAGGAAAGAAAGTAAAAGGAAGGAAAGAAAGAAATGAAAGAAAGAGAGAGAGAAAGAAAGATCTTTAATTAAGATATCAGAAGAGCCTTTAAAAACCCATCCTTTGAACTGTCCAGCCAGATCCTGGGGTTGCCACTGTTCCCAGAAGGCTGCATCTGGCATCTCAGATCAAACACTGCATAATGTCCAGATGTGCAAGCTGTCACTTGGGGAGTAAACATTTAGTGATGGACAATGTGTTAATAACAGCATTGTACCCCTGAAGGTTACCGCTAGTCAAACCAAGATAATAGCCATGAGCCAAAATGACCTAGTGGATAACGCACAAGAAACCTGGGGATTTAGGGATTGAGATGTTTTCAGATGTTTCCCCTCGCCTAGATAAAATATGCTTTTTGTAGAGATTTGAGAGGCAAAGACATGGAAATGGTAGCCCTGGACAAATTGTGTGCCCAACTCAATTTCACACCCAAAATAGGAACACGGGCAGGGGTGGGCTCCTGCCAGTTTTAACCTCTTCTATAGAAGAGGTTCCACAAATCTATAGTGCCATTTAGAACTGGCTCCAGCTCCCTCCCCCCGCCCATCCTCACATCATCAAGATGAAGAGCGAGAGGAGGAATTCTGGGAGTTGAAGTCCACAAGTCTTAAAGCTGTCAAGTTTGAACACCCCTGGGTTTTTTTTCTAAAGGGTTAGGGGTGCGAGGGTCTTGTAACTTGACAGCTTTAAGACTTGCGTGCTTCAAATGCCAGGGTTAGGGGTGCAAGGGTCTTGTAACTTGACAGCTTTAAGACTTGCGTGCTTCAAATGCCAGAGTTAGGGGTGCAAGGGTCTTGTAACTTGACAGCTTTAAGACTTGCGTGCTTCAAATGCCAGAGTTTCTGAGCCAACATTTTGGTTGCTAAGCAAGAGCGTTGTTAAGTGAGTTTCACCACATTTTACAAGTTGGCCACGCCCACCCAGTCACATGACCGCCAAGCCATTCCCATTCGGTCACATGGCTGGCAAGCCACTCCCACTCAGTCACATGGCTGGCAAGCCACTCCCACAAAGCAGGCCACACCTACAGAAGAGGTTCTGAAAAGTTTTGAAACCCACCACTGAACACGGAGAGCAAAAGCCAGCATGCTGAAAATAGCAGAATTCATTTTTGAAAGGAAAAAAGAAGTGTAGGGGCCTTGTGTTGAATTTATAATCCGCCTCATTCCAAATTCCCAGCTGTAGACTTTTTTTTTTAAAAAAAAAAGTTTCCAGCCCTTATGCTTGTCAAAAGAACGGAAACACACAAACTGTCTCTGCTGAGCAACCGGAGGTGATTTTTGGAACAGGGTAAGGGCAATGTGGGAAGCTGCTATAATTAATAGACAATTCACAGTAGAAAGATTGTGAGAATAATTGATTGTCTGGTTGTCTGCATAACTAAGTAATAAGCTACAAAAAGCAACTCACCCATCGCAGAACTGGGACTTTTGACTACTGAATTCTACACGTTCTCAGTTTTGTTCCTCTCCTTCCTCCCACCCCCCCCTAAAATATGAATGTTAAAAAGATCTATGTTCAGATACCAATGTCTAAGTCATCTAACCAATGGAACACAGAGACTGGATAGGTATATGCCCTCAACTTTACAAGTACAATTATACATGTTTCATGGTTGCCTTTTGTGGCCAACATCTAAACAGGTAATAACAACACGTTGTGTATGTCTGAATTCAAAAACTAAATAAACCTTAGGACTGGTTAAGATTTAGGATGGGAAAATCAGTGGATACACAGCTAAACTAAGAAGCTGAAAAACATCTCCCAAAAGGTTATGGTAAATCAATTTCATTTGGTGGCCAAGAAAACTGCATGGCATCACTAGGACCTGAGCTTGATTTCAAGCCATCTTTACTTATGGTATCAGAGGTGATACATGGGAGATGCCTTTTAAATTTGAAAAACTCCATTTACAGTAACCTAGATGGCCTCTGCTTCATCAGCCCGGCCAGTCCCAGCGGAAATCAACTCTACCAATAGCAGCTTTCCTCAATCAACTATTTATCAGGTGCAAAGAATCAGGTCTACTGGCTAGGTTGCAGCATAGAAGGAGCCAACATGATTGCCGACGTTCGATGATGGATATGGAAGAAGAAGAAGAAGAAGAAGAAGAAGAAGAAGAAGAAGAGGAGGAGGAGGAGGAGGAGGAGGAGGAGGAGGAAGAAGAGGAAGAGGAGGAGGAGGAGGAGGAGGAGGAGGAGGAGGAGGAGGAGGAGGAGGAGGAGGAGGAGGAGGAGGAGGAGGAGGAAGATTTATTCCAGCCTCTACACAAGAATTTGGCCAAGTTCAACACTAAATTGGCTCAGGTAGGAGTCAACGTAATTCAGGAGGCGTTGGACTTGGATTGCTCGTGGGAACGCAATAACGCCAACCTGATGACACATTTGACCCCACCTCCCCCAGTTCTGCCTGCTTTTCTCCTGCAGTACTCTAACCCCAATTGACAATTCTATTGATGGTCCTGAATTCAACCCACATCCAATTTGCCTCTTTATATACAGAACTTGAATAAGCGATTTTTGCCCTTCCCATCCGACATCCATATTTCTTGGGCCAGTCCTGCTTAATTCAGTCCTCCAGATGGATATAAATTTTGCAAAGCCGCAGCATTCCTGATAAATGATTGTCCAGTTTATTTGAAAGAAGCGTGCTGATTGGATCCATCAAGAAGTTCCTTCTCAAGTTCGAGCAGATCCTTCAATGCTTGTAAACCTTAATCCTGTGTTCTGGGAAAGGAGAAAGCTATTGCCCTCCCCTAAGCAACAGGCCCTTACATCTTTGCCTCTCAGGTATGTGACAAGATATTATTAAGATGTACGTTTCTAGGCCATCCTCTCTGCATCATTTGATGGCATTGGTGGGTGTGGAACAAACATGTGTCATGAATCACGCCGAAGAATTCCGAACTCAGCAGCAATGTTATTTTTGGCATTGCGCTTCACCACATCATACTAAACCATAATTTGCTTAACTGTGGCTTACTGACTAATAAGCAATGCATAAAAATAATGCATAAAATAAAGCCATCATCTCAGGGTTGACATTATTCATATTTACTGTGTTTTTCGCACTATAAGATGCACTCCCCCCCTCCCACACAAAAAGTGAGTGAAAATGTCTGTGTGTCTTATAGAGCAAATGTCGCCAAAGCCCTGCCAGCCCCACCCTTCAGCCATTTTCGGCCTCCTTGTGCCCTGATTTTGGTCTTTTTCCCCCCAAAAAATTGTATTGGTTTTTATACATTTATGGGGAAAGGTAGGGGGATATATAAAATTTTTTGGCAGCTCCCACACTAGTGATAGAAATCCATCCAAAACTCACAATTTTTACAATCTTAAAAACAAAAGATAAAAGATAAGCAGAAAACAAAGTCTTATTCTATATTGTCAACCATGTGTTCGTTCATTTTCCTTTGTCACTTTCTAGAATGTCAACAATGACTGTTATTTCAAATAACAGGAATAGGGCCTTCTCTGTGATGGGCCCAGCCCTTTGGAATGACCTCCCCCCAGATATCAGGACAACGACCGATCTCCGCTCCTTCCGCACGAAACTCAAGACCCACCTGTTCCAACTAGCCGGCCTGGCTTAACTAGAACTTTCTAACCTCCCTGGCAATTTTAATATTTTAATATTTTATACGTAAATTTTGGGGTTTTTAACTGTTTTAATTGTTTTAATTTATTGTTATTTATTTGAACTTGACTGTTAAATATTGGTGTTACCTCCTCCATGCCACATTTGTATTTTGATTTAATTGTACGTCGCCCCGAGTCCCTTTGCGGAGAGGGGGCGACTGATAAATTGAAATAAATAAATAAATAAATAAATAAAATAAACTTTTATTTTTGTGACCTGAGCCTTTTCGATATTGCTCCTTCCTCCCTGTCCCCAGAGGGAGCCTCAGCCCCCCCTCTCCTTCTTGTCTTGTATACCTTGCTGTCCTTTTTACTACCTTCGCTGTGTTTGTCCTCTAGGAGGGAGAGATGCTTTTTAATGAAGGCTTCAGCCTCCTACGCTGTGTTAATTCTAATCCTATTTCCCTCCTGATTTTGGTCTTTGAGTGCCCTGTTTTCACCACTGTCTGGAACGGGCCAAAAAAGGAATGTGCAGAAACAAAAAACAGGGCATGTGGAGCCGGGCTGCCAGTTTGCTCATGTGTGCGCTGTGCTTGATACATGATGTTAATTACCATCTTTAAAGCGCTCCATGGCTCAGGACCTAGGTACTTGCGGGATCGCATCCTACCACACACTTCCCTGCGACCGATTCGCTCTCACAGGGAAGGACTCCTCCGGGTGCCGTCCACTAAGCAATGCCAACGGGCGGCACCGAGGAGTAGAGCCTTCTCTGTGATGGGCCCAACCCTCTGGAATGACCTCCCCCCCCCCCCGATATCAGAACCACCACCGACTTCCCCTCCTTTCGACGAAAACTGAAGACTCACCTGTTCCGTTTAGCCGGCCTGGACCATTCATAACCTTATTATACCTCCTGGCAGATATATTTTAACTGGGTAATTTTAATTGGGTATTTTTAGGATTGTTGAAATATTGTTTTTATCTACTTTACTTTGTACAGTGTCGTATTGCCTCCTCTTCTATGTTTCTATGTTTTTATGTTTTTATGTTTGTATTTTCAATTTAATTTTTTATTTGACTGTACACCGCCCCGAGTCCCTTTGGGGAGAGGGGGCGGTATAAAAATCGAAATAAATCGAAATCGAATCGAATGAGGTGCGCGCATGTGAAGCGCAATTAAAATTGTTCTGCACATGTGAAGAACTGGAAAAAAAAAGATGGCGGCACCTATGGCACCACTCAGGGAACTGGGACTGGGTTGCTGCCAGTTCCAGCGACCCAGGCCACCGAACCACTACCGGTTTGGCCGAACTGGTTTGAACTGGTAGAAACCCACCACTGATGGGACACATGGAGGTCACTACACAAACCGTTGTAAGTTTGAGGACAACCTGTATAGGAATATGGTGCTAGAAGACCAAGGTGAGTTGATCCAGATGGCTGAATCAGGTGTCCAAGACAGCATCTGAAAAGCCATATGATAATCAAGTTCTCTACGCCTTTTAGATTTGGCTAGACTAGTGAAGAGAAGGACCAGGGGAGACATGGTTGCAGTGTTCCAATATTTGAGGGGCTGCCACAGAGAGGAAGGGGTTAAGCTATTTTCCAAAGCAACTGAAGGCCAGACAAGGAATAGTGGATGAAAACTGAAAAAAGGAGAGATTCAACCTGGAAATAAGGAGACATTTTCTGACAGTGAGAACAATCAACCAGTGGAACAGAAGTTGCCTTTGGAAGTTGTGGGAGCTTCATCCCTGGAGGCTTTCAAGAAGAGACTGGACTGACATTTGTCAGAAATGGTATAGGGTCTCCTGCTTGGGCGGGAGTTGAACTAGATGACCTACAAGGTCCCTTCCAACTCTGATAATCTGTAAAGATGTTACAGCTACACATTTTCTTCTATAGGGATATTCTTATTTTTGTTCGTTTCACTACGACGTTTGTTATAGTGAAACAAATAAAAGTCTTGGGAAATGGACAATACATAAATGAATCAATTAATCATAACTTCAAGCCCACACATGGAATGGGTTACACCTTTCCTAACTAATCAATTCACAAGTTTCCAATTGCCTAATGACCGGCAAGTATAAAGCAATTTGCTATCTTAGTCACCTTATTGATTTCATTTGATGGGCAACGATGTGTAAATGATGCCCGCGTTACTACGCAATCGTTTTGCGCTTACAGTTTAGGAGTGTTATGCGATCCTATAAAACTAGTCATATTTGGTGTCTTGATATTTATCTTTATAGTCTTTTAATCTTTTGTGGCCTGCTGAGAAGAGAAAGAGAGGGGAAGATAGATCACAAAGCAGCATCGAAGGGATAAAACAGATTCTGATCTCTATGATCTTAGTATTTTTAATTGCATGGGTGTTAAGCAAGCTTGTCAAGACTTGAGGAGTACAATATATGTTCCCTGGTGTTATTTTCCCATAGACAAGATCTTCTTAAAAACCACAAAGCCACCTGGCATTAGTCGGAGTTGAAAAAGAGAGAGAAAATTGCATCATCAAAATTGTATTTATAAACCAACTGAACAATTTGGACAGTTATTCCACAGTAGAAATCCAGATCCTGCTGCTATGGATGTCCATCCATCCATCCATCCATCCATCCATCTATCCATCCATCCACACACACACACACACACACAGAGAGAGAGAGAGAGAGAGAGAGAGAGAGAGAGAGAGAGAGAGAGAGAGAGAGAGAGAGAGAAGAACCAGATAAAGAGTAGTTGAATTGAGAGAAGATAATACAGCCCCATCATTTTTCTGCCCCGTTGCTCCCATGTTGACTGATGATTAACAGTTAAGGTAGATACAGTACAGGTATGGTAGTCCTCTACTTATGCCCACAGTTGAGCCCAAAATTTAGGTTGTTAAGTGAGACATTTGTCCAATGAGTTTTGCCCCATTTTCCCACCAGGCTTGCCACAGTTGTTAAGTGAACCACTGCAGTCGATACGTTATGAAGCCGGCTGTTAAGTGAATCTGGATTCCACATTGAGTTTGCGTATCAGAAGGTCGCAAAAAGGGACCCTGGGATACTGCAGCGGTCATCCGTAGGAACCAAATGTCAAGCATCTGAATTTTGATCACGTTAACTGTTGTTAAGTGGAGGACTACCTGAAGTGCTTTGGGGCTGCTGAAACACGCTAAGAAAGTACCGGTAGTCCCCGACTTACAACAGTTCCTTTAGTGACCGTTCAAGGTTACAACGGCACTGAAAAATATGAGCCATTTTCAGTTATAATCTTTGCAGCAGCCTGAATCCCTAGCACTGCATAACAGAGGGAGCTCCCGTTATTTGTCCCGGCTTCTGCCAACATAGCAGTTCGAAAGCAAGTAAAAATGCAAGTAGAAAAATAGGGACCACCTTTGGTGGGAAGGTAACAGCTTTCCGTGCGCCTTCAGCATTTAGTCATGCCGGCCATATGACCACGGAGACGTCTTCGGACAGTGCTGGCTCTTTGCTTTGAGACAGAGATGAGCACCGCCCCCTAGAGTCGGGAACAACTAGCACAGATGTGCGAGGGGAACCTTTACCTTTAAGGTTTTTTGTTTCGTTTTTTGGCATGCCGACGTGCCAGTCTACGTTCTTTATCACTTTATTAATTTCCTGTTTTGTGAGCTTATACTAAAACCGTGTAGTTCTTTCTTTAAAAACACACACATGCGTGCACACACACACACACAAACACACACACACACACACTAAGCCAAGCCTGTACCTTGTCCCCAGGATATATTTAAATGCCCTGACTTGTTTCAGCTCACATGGACTTTCGTAAGAAAATGCCCATAGTAATATTTGGGTGTTGCTGTAATGAAAATGCCGTTGGAACTTACCAATGGAGTTACAAAACATCCGACATGATCTGAACACCAAAAGGGTGAAACACCCAGAAATGGGAGCCAGGAAAAAAAGCAATTCTGGATCCAATTTCCCTGCCATGCTACCAGCTAACAAAGCTCAGAAGGCCTTAGAAATAGTCTTAGAAAACACGCTGGTATTATTTGTTTTCTTATATACAGTTTAACCAGGCTTAACAAGGTTTATTCCCTAAGTGATTAGCTTGGTTGTAAGACTGCACTAAGCAGTGACCGCAGAACTAATAAGTATGATTTAATCCTCAACATACAACCATTCGTTATAACAGTCATAAAGACAGGTCAGTTGCCCAGCATCTGAATTTTGATCATGTGACCATGGGGGAATGCTACAATGGTCATAAACAACAGAATGCAGAATAACAGAGTTGGAAGGGACCTTTGAGGTCTTCTAGTCTAACCCCCTGCTTAGGAAACCCTACACCACTTCAGACAAATGGTTATCCAACCTCTTCTTAAAAACATCCAGTGTTGGAGCATTCACAACTTCTAGAGGCAAGTTGTTCCACTGATGAATTGTTCTCACTGCCAGGAAATTTCTCCTTAGTTTTAGGTCAGTGTTGGCGAACATTTTTGGCACCATGTGCACAGGTGCGTGGGGGAAACTGGAAGAGCAGCTTCCCTGTGTGCATGGAAACTGGAAGAATAGTTCCCTGGTGCGCATTTGCACACTGGGAAGCTGAGATTCCAGTTTCCGGCATGCACATGCAGGCCGGTCACCTGGTCTTCCAGTTTCTGGCACACATGTGCACGCAAAGACCAACTGGCCGGCACGCATGTGCATGCCGGAAGAGCAATGGGTGACGGCTGGCATGCCCGGAGAGATGGCTCTGCATGCCACATCCGGTGAGAGTGCCATCATGGTTCTAGGTTGCTTCTCTCCTTGATTAGTTTCCATCCATTGCTTCTTGTCCTGCTCTCGGGTGCTTTGGAGCTCCTCTTCTTTGTGGTAACCCCATTTGTGATCAACAGTCATACGTTCGCTCTTTTCAGTGCCATTGCAACTTTGAACAGTCACTAAATGAATAGTTGCAAGTTGAGGATTACCTGTAAGTCGTTCTCTCTCTCCCGTCTCCGTTTTTACTCTCAGAACAATTTTGCAAAGTGGCCTAAAATAAGGAAAAACTGGACTGAAGTTTGCTAGTCCTGGATACCCAAAGTTGAAGTCTGATATTCTCATCTACCAGAGAGGGGATATATGTTGATTAAAGCCACATGGTTAACTTTGTCCTGGAAAAAAAAAATCATCTGTAGAAGAGGGAGAAAGAGCCCTATGATTTAATGGCCACCAGACTGAATAAACAATGAAGTTTTCTTCCAAGGATAAGCTAGTCCAAAAGGGAAAGTGCTGACCTGTAACCTTGACCCTTGATAGGACAGACTTTTACTTGCACAAAGTTTATGGGTGGATTGTGTAAGAAAGAAAGAAAAAGAAGAAATTCACCTAGACAATACGGTAAAGGTTCTCCTCGTATATATAGGCTAGTTGTTCCTGACTCTAGGGGGCGGTGCTCATCTCCGTTTCAAAACCGAAGAGGCAGCACTGTCTGTAGTCATCTCCGTGGTCATGTGGCGGGCATGACTAAAAGCTGAAGGCGCACGGAACGCTGTTACCTCCCCACCAAAGGTGGTTCCTATTTTTCTATTTGTATTTTTAGTTGCTTTCGAACTGCTAGGTTGGCAGAAGCTGGGACAAGTAACGGGAGCTCATTCCGTTACGTGGTGCTAGGGATTTGAACCGCCAAACTGCCAACCTTCCTGATCGACAAGCTCAGCATCTTAGCCACTGAGCCACCGTGTCCCTATACAACACAGCAGTATTGTACTTAGACAATACTGCTGTTTTTATCAATAACCAAAAGACAGCTGCTGGAGAATCACCATCTGAGTTTCGGGGATACATTATGAATCAATTCTAAATCTTCCAAACCCTACGGTAATGTGGGATTTAAACCTCTACACTGCATTGGCAAAGTTCCATATACTGTGTTTTCCTGAAAATAAGACAGGGTCTTATTTTCTTTTGACCCCCCCCCTGAAATAAGCCCTTGGCCTTATTTTTGAGGAGGTCTTATTATTTTTGAGGTGCAGGAGGCGGCGAGCGTGGTCACCTCATGGCTGCTGCTGTGTTGCAATATTTTGGGAGAGGGTTTATTTTATTTTCAGGGGAGTGTTTATTTTACTGCATACGCTCAAAAGCCCAATTGGGCTTATTATCCATGGGGGTCTTATTTTCAGGGAAACAGGGTAGCTTGTATTTACACAATAACTTTTGGATTCACACTCTACTTTTAACCTGGTTTATGAATGCCCCACTTATTGTAAGCCATGAACTCACCCCATGAGCTGAGTCCATGCCACTCACTTAAAACTCCTGCCTTCCAAAATGAGTTTTTTTTAAAAAACTTCCTACAGTGTGGAAATGCAGCCACAAGGCTTGTTGTTTGGCTAAGCGTATTGTGTGAACACAGCCACAGAGACTAAAAAAATTATGACTGTGCTGCCACCTTTAGACAGGTATTACTTTTAGACTCGCAACCCCAAATATACTTAGCAGGGGAGTTATGATAGCAGTCTTCCAATATCTGAGGAGCTGCCACAGAGAGGAGGGGGTCAAGCTATATTCCAAAGCACCTGAAGGCCAGACAAGGAACAATGGATGGAAGCTGAACAAGGAGAGATTCAACCTGGAAATAAGGAGAAATTTTCTGACAGTGAGAGCAATCAACCCATGGAACAGAAGTTGCCTTCGGAAGTTGTGGAAGCTTCATCACTGGAGGCTTTCAAGAAGAGATTGGACTGCCATTTGTCAGAAATGGTGTATGGTCTCCTACTTGGGACCTCCTATTTGTAGCTCATTGAATGACCTTCTTGTAGGTCATTAGATGACCTACAAGATCCCTTCCAGTTCTGTTAATCTGTAAACCCTATCCTAAGTAATGACAGGATAAAATAGGCATAACATTTTCTTAAAAGGACCAGGCTGAAAACATATCATATCCTCAAGATCTTCCCAGGACTCGCTTCAATTAAATATGGGTAAGCATGTGATATAAACTCAAAAGGCAAGTATTAACCAGATGTAGCCATACTGGCCAGAAATCTGGGACTTGATCACAAAATGCCAATTATAATTTGCTTGCTCATGGCTTGCTAAATAACCACAGGGTGCATTTAAACAGCAGACGACACCACACCATTTGCAAACTGCAAGGGCTGGGAATCACATAATATGCTGAGCGTCCAAACCAAGCAAACCACAGTATAGCTTAGAGAGATGTGACAAGCCAGACACTAAACTGCAACCATATGATCCAGCTGGAACTTGTATGAAACCTTCTCACATGCATTCCTTCTCTTCTTTTCAACACCCCTGCCCCCCCCCAAAAGCAGGCATTGCCACAGCCGCGATGTTACAGAAGCCTTTTGAAAACAGCGGAAAGGAAAATCAATAAGACTCCAGCTCGGACTTATATAGCAGCAGCATATAAACCATTACTCTGGCTGTTTGCATTAAAGTTTCAACAGTCTTGAGAATTTTTGTTGCTTTTGTTCTCTCGGATTCAGAAGGCTTGAAATATTAGGATGCAGCTGTGCACTTGAATCCATAACTATCTACCTTTCTCTTTCAGTTACACTGGAAGCAAACCACACAACCTGAGTCGTTCCAAAACAACTTCATAAAAGAAACTTTTATGATCAGATGTTCAGCTAAAAAGACACACTTGTTCTTTTAATAACGGAGACGTGACTGGTACAGCTGAGGACATCTTCAAACGCTTGTCATCAGCAATTTTGGAGTGGTGGAATTTTCAGTATCAACTTGAGGTCCAAATTTTGGTTCTACACGTTTTTCAGCTTGTAAATCGACATTTATTCAAAAGCTGTTGGTCAATAAAGAATATTTGAAGCTCAGGGTTGAAAGAAAGAGCCTTGATGCTCTCTGAGCTTAGTTGTTTTTTTGCAAATATTTCATTACTAGTGCTAGCACTGATGATGTTACCTAATTTGGGTAATGAAATGTCTGCAAGAAAACTACCAGGCTCAGAAAGCACTAAGGACCCCACAGTCCTCCGCCCCCACTCCTTAAACCCCACTCCCTTCTAGCACCGATGATGTTACCTAATTTGGGTAATGAAACATCTGCAAGAAAACGACCAAACACAGAAAGCACCAAGGATCTTTCAAAAGCTCTTTAGAACTTCATGATGGCCACGAGGGGTGACTTGTTCCAATAACTTGCACGCTAATGTCACTTGCAGTACCTTGGAGAGCTTCTTGCAAACAAGTTGCTGGATCAAAGAGTGTTTGGATATTGGCTAAATCAGAGGCTTAGCTCCAGAATAACCAAGCATGCTAGTAACAACACAAACCTCAAAGATGGTGCCCATCATTCAATAAAACACACAAAACAGTTTTTTTTAATTTAAAAAAGTCATGATTTTTCTGGTTTGAATATGAAAATCTTTTAAAACTCCTGGGGTAAGAATCCAGCAATTTTGTGAAATTTCAGTAATTTCAATAATGCAGGATATAGTCTGGGTTGATCACCGAGACCAGACATTTAGCCTCCTGAGTTTTCAGACTCATGCTGGAGCCCATCCTCATATTCTGGTAGGGGGGGAGGTTTCCTGAGAGTGGGCTCCAGCACAAGTCCGAAAACTCAAATGACAAAACCTCTGGCAACCGACCCAGGTTGGATCCTGCAACATTATCCTGTTGACCACACCTAAAGTACTGCATCCAGTTTTGTCCACCACACCATAAACAAGATGTTGAGACTCTAGAAAAAGTGAAGAGAAGAGCAACCAGGGTGATTAGGGGACTGGAGTCTAAATCATATGAAGAACGGTTACAGGAACTGGGCATGGCTAATCTAGTGAAGAGAAGGACCAGGGAAGACATGCTAGTAGTCTTCCAATATTTGAGGGGCTGCCACAGAGAGGAAGGGGTCAAGCTATTTTCCAAAGCACCTGAAGGCCAGACAAGGAATAATGGATGGAAACTGAGCAAGGAGAGATTCAACCTAGAAACAAGGAGGAACTTCCTGACAGTTAATCAACCCATGGAACAGAAGTTGCCTTCAGAAGTTGTGGGAGCTTTATCACTTGAGACTTTCATGAAGATATTGGACTGCCATTTGTCAGAAATGGTGTAGGGTCTCCTGCTTGAGGGGGGGGGGTTGGACTAGATGACCTACAAGGTCTCTTCCAACTCTGTTAATCTATTAAAGATATGTGTATTTCCTTTCATTCATCCCCCCCCCATTTGTGGCTCCTGGAAATGTTGCTGACCTATGGTTTCTTCAGCCATGATTTGTTATCTAAACCATCATGTCCGCAATGGCACCAGTTGACATCCATCCATTGACATTTCTGTCCTGAAGGCCAAAATATCATGTGTGGTTTCAGTTATTTTAAAAAACTCCCCCCCTCCCTCCCCAAGTTGAAAACTAGTGTCTGGCATTCGGAAACGATGCAAATCCATGAACGTTTTTCCCCCTACTGCCGCCGTCTCCAAAATGTATTTAAAGCTCAGAACATGCCTTTGACTTAATCAGTCATCGCTTGAGAATATTTATGAAACTCTCAAGGTTGCCAACCACACCTCCTCCCCCCTCATCAATATCCGGATGATTATCATATAATTTTTTTTAAAAAAAAACAGCAACTCTACCTTCAACAGTTCCTAACTAAAAGCCAACATTCTTGGCCTCCCTCGACACTAAATTATAATGGTTGTGTTTTCGGTAAATTTCTTCTGTAATTTCTTCTCGGAGCAGCGGCGGTTTCAACATCCTGTACTTCGTGACATGAGGATGGGAGGAAGGAAAGGGTATAAATCAGAGCCACGACAACTCCCTTGTAGAGACTGGTAGAGATCTGGGATACTGCCACAACCAACACCCACAGCTTTGCCAGATGTTTGCAAGAGGTCTGTGCAAGGTTAACCCCTTCTCAAACAGGGAAATTCTGCTTAGGGCCAAGGTTTTTGCTAAGTAAACACTCAGAAGCCTGTTATCTGCTTGACATGGGTAATGGCAGTACTAGCTCCTTTCTTTGGAAAACACTTATAAATCAAAACAATTACAGGTTGAAATCCTAAGCATGCTTTCTTGGAAGTACTAACTGCACTAAGAATACACTATCCAGATTTTTTTTAAAAAGCCCCCTACAATGGTAGGATTTTGAACGTCTATGGGGATTCTCAGTCATCCAGGTTGTGGTTGTCCCAAAGAAGCTGAACTGAAAAAAAAAACTTCTTGGATAAGAAGCTAAATGTCTTCAAAGGAAAAACAAAGTCCAGTGGTCTTTTGCGGGCGAGTGTGTGTGTGTGTGAGAGAGAATCTTCTGGATGCAACTTTAAAGTAAACTGAATTGGTTGGGCACTATTGATTTATAAGCATGTTCAGAAGCGTAAATAAATAAAAGGTCAAGTTTTATGCTCTTACTGGGGGTAATCAGAGGTGTTATTCAACAGGTTCGGGTCAGTTCCGGAGAACCGATAGCGGAAATTTTGAGTAGTTTAGAGAACCGGTAAATACCACCTCTGACTGGTCCTGTCCCCATCTATTCTCTGCCTCCCGAATCCCAGCTGATCTTCTTTTGTTGCCCTGAACAGGGAAACGGAGCTGGAAAGCAGGTTAGTGGGGTGCGGAGGGAATAGGGATTTTGCAGTAACCTTCCCCTGCCACGCCATGCCCAACAAACCACGCCATGCCCAACAAACCATGTCACACATTGCCCACCAAGTCACACCATGGCTGCCAAGCCACGCCCACCAAGTCATGCCCACAAAACCAGTAGTAAAAGAACCTGAATCCCACTACTGGGTGAAACCACATGTTGGGCTAAATTAGGCAAACAAGCAGACTTCAATATTAATGGTTTGGTTCAACAGCACTAAGACAAAATGCAGCTATTTGGTTTTAGCATAACCATTAAAGGTTCATACACTATGGTTTGCGATTTAGAAACCAACAACTAAGAAGCAAGCTTTGCGAAGGTGCCATAAAAATACGGTAAGTCTAAGTGCTATGACTATAAAACCAGAGGTGTCCCCTAAAATACTGTCAAGGCATTGACTGCAAGGGAATCAGAACCCTTTCCCAAAAGAGGTCTGGCAGAAGATTGATAGACTGGGGAAAAAGTCTATACCCTACAGTTATACATAATATCATGTATCCAACTATGTTATGAAAAGGATCCCTGTTTTCCAAGACAATAACAGGAGGAAGGAGACAACAAAGCTCAGAAGAAGGAAAAAAAGATGCCCCACCCAAGATCCAAACATTTCCAAACATGTTCTAATTGAAGTCTACTTTTGGAAGCAAATAGGAAAGTCACCGATTGCAGCCCACAGCAATGAAGGTAGCGCAATCGTTGGAAAGCATGTTCCGTCGTTGGCTTTGAAACAGCTCCAGTGAAGAGCACAAGAAGAAGGATCAAACAGTCTCTGCACAACTCAAGGTGCTTTTGACTGAAATATTCCTTATTATGCCATCTTTGTGTGCACCTCACTATTTTTTTTATCGACAGGGAAAATCAATAGGTAAAGGAATCGAGCCTACATACAAATCGAGATTCACACCCAATATATATATTTGGAGGTTAAAAAAAATCCTTTGAATTTTTGCTTCTCTCCCTTGAGATCAGACGTAATGTTTTTAACGGGGTGGGAGGAACAGGAAAGCCAACCAAATATTTGTCTTATCTCTTTTCCCCCCTAGAATCAGTGAAGAAAGCAAGAAAACAATGACTCTTAACACAGCGCATCACCCCTTCTTAACATGAGTCATTCTTGATTAAATTAGCACAACAGCCTGGATTTGGGTAACACCTGCAAGGCATTCCCAACTAATGCAGACCCCCCCACACCCCCAGACTGACATTCTGTGCAAAGACACTGGATTGCTTTTCCCAACAAGACTGAAATGAGTAAAGCCGCTAAGAGTACTAGACATTTTTTCATCCTCCTCTCTCCAACGGCAATGCAAATCCTTCCCCAAACCAATCTCCCAACTTCCCTTTGCAAGGCAACAAAACTTCACACAACTTGAACAAACTGAAGGGTGAACCATGCTTGCCAAATCCAAGCTGGGTTTTACATTCACGTGGTGCGTATACCCTGGATTAAGTCCATGACAGTTTATTCAATTAGCTTCATTTTCCTAGCCTCCACCCAATACTCCCTCTCAAATACTAACCACAGAGGGACCCGTGGCACAATTTGTGAAGCTGCAATAAGTTTGGATAACTTGGTTTCACCAGGAGCCAAGGAGCACAGCCTGTAACCCACCAACAAACAAAACCTACATTTGTGGCTTAGTGCCAGGGGAGACCCCAGTCATGTGCTCTGAGTCTTGCAGCTGGAATCAGCTAAATCAGAGAATACTTACAACATATTTTGCTGGAAAAGCCATCCAGAAGAGATCTGGGTTTCTGTTTTGGCAAAAAGCACCAACGCCGGGCAGAGAATAGCATGCAGGAGCTCGCGGTGTTAACACTTCTGTTTGGGGCCTTCTCAGGAGTAAGGAGGACATCTTGGTTGTCACCTGTATGCTTGTCACTTCCCCCAGGCAGGTGTGAAAAAGGCAGTCCCCTCTTATCTCACCTGTGCTCTTTTTGGAGCACATGCCTTCCAGGAGGGAGGGAGAGAGTGGGAAACCAAACAACTCCAGACCCACACCTTGGATGTAAAAGAAACAACTGTTAAAATGTTTTGGCTTCAGCTGGAATACCTCTCCTTCCTTCCCTCCCCCCCCCCATCCCTCTCTCTTTGGTTCCCGGGCCAGCTTCTGTTGGAAAGACCAAAGATCAATCCACTTTGGGACTATGGCTTCCAAATTCCTAGCTAGTTGGAACTTTAGGAGACTGAGAAACAATGATGGCAACTATTAACACTTCATGTAATCTTGATTCTATCCCTCTGTTTATGCAGCCTAGAACTGTGTTGGCTTTTTTGGCAGCTGCAGCACACGGCTGGCTCATATCAGAGTCCTTCTTACTATCAGAGTCATTCTTCTGTTGGGAAAGGCTAACAGCAACCTCAAATGTACGTCCCCAGTTGTTTTCCAATATTTTAAAATCTTAACTGTACAATGCCTGTTTTTTTGAATTGCTCCCATGACACATCTCTTCTGTTAGTTTTTAATCTTCCAATTGGAATTTTTAAGAGAACTAGTGCAAACTAAAAAGAATGAAAAGAGAAAAGAGAATGTGCACAAAAATAGAATAAAAAACCTAAGAAAAAAGAGAAAAATAGATAAAATGATTTCCCACTTCATTACAAGTATAAACAATGTTAGTAACTTATCACCTTTGTCTTAAAGCACAAGAAATGATATCTTCTTCCCACACCCTCTCTCTTATCTATAAACAAACACTTAAAGCTTTAAAGATGTGCAATTGTGCCTTTTCCCTCCAGACATCCCCAGAAATTTAGATGTCGTTGTAAGAAAGACTAAAAGCGATTTGCAATTTCCCCACACCAAGGAACTAGAAAAAAAATGGACAACTCTGCATAGGGCTAAATAAAATCCTTTTTCTCCCGTTTCCCAAATCCTCAATTTATTGTTAATTTGAGAAATATATTTGGCAATGCGGGAAAACAGGCTTAATTTAAGCTAGGTCCCTTCTCTTTTCATCTTTGAAATTTCTCCTTGTAGAACTGGGCACTAGTGATACAAATTCATCTTTGGTTTGTATGTGTCCTCCACCTTGTCAAAAAGTAGGACTGAATTCTGTTTTGTCCAGCCACTGTTCGATCCTTTTGCTCTTTTGCTCTTAAGATCATTCGTGTCCCTCTCTTCAGGGACAAGTCTAGTCCAGCCTTGTTCTTTTCCTACGATTGCTCCAGCCAGCTGTTTGTGCAACTTTTCATGGTAGAACTTTATTACACCTGAGAGCTTTCTTGCTAACACAATATGTAAAATAGCTTGGAGGGATTTGTTGACAAATGCGTTGGGCCTTTGATGTACCTGAGTATTCCCTGCCCCATTTCTGGATGATGCACGATACTGGCATTATATAAGGCAAAGTGATTTTCAGTCCCACCCTCTGCATTACAAAAAAAAAAGCCAAGCATGATCTTCTTTTGTTGCCCTGAACAGGAGAATGGAGCTGGAAAGTAGGTTAGTGGGGTGGGGAGGGAATGAGGATTTTGCAGTATCCTTCCCCTGCCATACCCACAAAGCCACGCCCACAAAGCCACGCCCACAGAACCGGTAGTAAAAACTTTTGAATCCCAATACCGGACTCTGTTCCAACAAGTCCTCTCTTCTCATTTGGTGGCCAAAGTATTTGAGCTTCTGTAACCTGTCCTTCCTAATTGTAGCTTATTTTATTGAATAAAATCAATGACAGTTAATCAAAGCGATGCATATCAGGCTTCGTTTATGAGTGAACTCACTCACAAAAGCCATTTTCCCCAACCTTTTCCATGCTGACTTCCTCTATGCTAACATAAAAGTCATCAATCATGTTTTCTCGACCTTTCATAGCTATGCCTGCTCCCTACTACAGCGGTAAATGCTTCCTGGTTTTACTTGGAAGAGAATAAATAAATTAATTTACATTCCCTTTGACTTGCTGCTGAAACTTTCCCACCCAGTAATTAAAACCTGCTTTCCCCATCTCATACTCAATTTATTAATTGCCCAGAATCAGATTAATGCTCCTTTGACTGACACTAATCAAATGAATGACTCCGAACTCATCCTCTCCAATGATTTATCTGAACTAGACTCTGGCTTTTCCATTGCTGATCCAGGGACCTCCAATGTATGTTATCCGTTCAACATTACCTAGACTTTATCTGGAGCCAAGGTCCCCCAACCCAATTTTACCATTGACTTTGTTTGATTTATTTATACTTAAACATGTGATTATATACATCATGGCTTAGGACAGAGGTGGACAATACAGGACCTGCGGGCTTTTTACTGGGTCCCATCCCTTTTTATGTTCTGGCCTTTTTTCAACAAAGATAATTAAAGAGGAAGTTGTTACAATTGCAGGTTGTTACAAGTTGTTAGCAGTCTTTAATACCATATTTGTTGGCAGTAATATCTTGGAAGACTCCTGCGAGTCCCTTGGACTGCAAGGCGATTCAACCGGTCAGTCCTAGAGGAGATCAACCCTGACTGCTCTTTAGGAGGCCAGATTCTGAAGAGGAAACTCAAGTACTTAATGGCCACCTAATGAGAAGGAAGGACTCACTGGAGAAGAGCCTCACGCTGGGAACGATTGAGGGCAAAAGAAGAAACGGACAACAGAGAACGAGGTGGCTGGATGGAGTCACGGAAGCAGTCGGTGTGAACTTAGATGGACTCCAGAGGATGGTAGAGGACAGGAAGGCCTGGAGGAACATTGTCCATGGGATCATGATGGGTGGGACACGACTTTGCAACTAACAACAACAATATCTTGGACATTATCTTTGTTTGTGTTTATCTAAAAATAAAAACTTTAACCCCCAAAAAACCAAACAATATCTTGGACTCAGCAAAGTTTTCCATGGCACAGCAGAGACCTTCTGAGAAACTGCTATTTTATGATGCAGCCAATATTTGGAAGACATTTTCTCAATGACGATGGTGACCATTTTGTGAGTGTGCCTTCAAAGCTCAAAAGGTGGCCTATTCTTGGTTTAGCATATGTGAGGCTGTGGGCTTATTTAATAAAGCATGAATGATTAAAATAAACCATGTCTTCCTGCAATGTACAAACCTAGATTGTGGAAATCTCCCAGCTTCTAAGGTCACCGTGAAGTAGCATCCTGGGCAAAATTTAACCAAGTCGGTTGCTACAACATTTTCCCTATAGCGCTGCAGATACTGCACAACAGGATTAAATGGCTAAAACCCTACTAATGAAAAAGACTTCACTGCTATTGTTGTTGGGGTGTCTGGGGTGTTCAGGGAGGGGTAGCACCTCTGGTGTAGGGGCATGTCGTGTCCTTTGAGGGCAGCTCATTTATGGCATCTTTTAGGGCAGGTCGTCCACCTTTGGTCCCCACCTGTCACCCAGCTCTCACCTGTGGCTCCTAGTAGCTGTAGCACGCGCAGCAGCCACACCTCGGGTAACAGCTTCGACCAGTTGGCCAAACCAGGTTGAGAGTAGCCGTTCTGTCATTGACCTTCGGTGAGATAGGGACTTGTCTATCCCGAGCATGTGAAGACAGATTCCAGGGGATCGAGCGGATAAAACCTACTAGAATAGGACGGCGGTCATGAAGGCGGTCTCTGCAAATGATGTGGGACGCTAAGAGCACGGCAAGACACGGAAGATGCCCTGGTCAACCCCTGCGCCCAGCCCATCTCCAATTATCCTGCTACTGGAGCAAGATGGAATCTGGGAAGAGAGAGTGAGGCTGACTCTGCGCACCTCTCCCTCACTCTAATCTAATTTATGTGCAAATCTTGATGTCCCCTCAATTAGATGTCAAGGTTCTCTTTGAACAGGATGGGCCAGGGGTGAAATCCAGCAGGTTCTGGAGAACTGGTAGCAGAAATTTTGAGTAGTTCAGAGAAGTGGCAAATGCTCCCTCTGGCTGGCCCCAGAGTGGGGTAGGGGAGATTTTGCAGTATCCTAGCCATGCCCACCAAGCCACACCATGCCCACCAAGCCACGCCCACAGAACCGGTAGTAAAAACATTTGAAATTCACCACTGGGATGGACAAACATCATGTTGCTGCATGTTGTTTACAGTGGTTTTTAATTTCAACAGCTGGAACGCTTTTGTTCTTGATTCTACGTGGTTTTATCACCCCTTTGGAACCTCCTTGGCCTATCCTTCAATGACTGAAACATATGGGCCACACATTTCCCATCAGGTAGACTAATATCTGCCTTGGGTAAAGGCAACTGATAAAATGCAAATGGAAGTGACTTCCGGGCAAGGGAAATTGTATTTCCTTGAGCAAAGGATCTCTTTCGGATCACATCAGCTCTGAGAGCTGCATCACAGCCTTAGATACAGAACGGGGGCATTACTAACAATGCTTGAGCAGTTCTGTCTGAACCTTAGTAAAAAAAAGAAACAGTGACTTTGAGCAAACTGCAAATACAAGGATAGAAGCCCTGCCATTTTAAAGCAAAAACAAACCCCCATCCTTTTCCAACTTGGCTAGGGATTTGGGGTACAACACGCAAAGCCATAATTTAAATGAATAATGATTTACTTTGGGAAGTCCATGAACTGTTTCAAGGTAAAAGACAAAATGAAGCTTGTAGCTTGTTCCTGGGGAGGAAAGCTATGGCAAATCTAGATAAGCATACTAAAAAGCAGAAACACCACCCTGCCAACAAAAGTGTGTATAGTCAAGGCGATGGTTTTTCCAGTTGCAATGGAGGGCTGTGAAAGTTGGACCATAAGAATGGCTGAGAGCCAAAGAATGGAGGCCTTTGAACTCTGGTGCTGGAGAAGACTCCTGCGAGTCCCTCGGACTGCAAGGGGATCCAACCAGTCAGTCCAAGAGTAGATCAACCCTGATTGCTCTTTAGAAGGCCAGATCCTGAAAAGGAAACTCATATACTTTGGCCACCTAATGAAAAGGAAGGACTCCCTGGAGAAGAGCCTCATGCTGGGAAATATTGAGGGCAAAAGAAGAATGGGAGAATGGGGTGGCTGGATGGAGTCACCGAAGCAGTTGGTATGAGCTTAAATGGACTCCAGGGGATGGTAGACAGGAAGGCTCGTGGAACGTTGTCCATGGGGTTGCGATGGGTCGACACGACTTCACAACTAACAACAAAACATTAAAATTTGATTAGTTCACCAACTCTGGAAGATCCTTTCTTTTAAAATATGTTCTCCTTTGTGGATATGACAGCAATTAAGGTTGCTTTTCCCCCTAAAAAAACTACAGCTCTAAAGCTATAATCACTGAAAGAAATCTGATCAGTAGCAAAGGCATAATTCCATAATTGCTGACGTTATTATAACTGTCGAAACAGTGCGTTTTTCATGCAACCATCCAAATACGGGCATTGTTTAACTATACAAGTTGAAGATGTGTATCCTTTCATGGAGACAGTGATTAAAGGAATTAAGAACATGGCTTCCTAATCTTAGATTATTAAGGCACCGTTGAGCAAACCATTGTTGCCAAATGTTCTGATTTTACCCCTTCCAAAGCTTCAAATCTGTAAGTTATATTGGTCGATTACCCGAGATCCCCCAATTTGTACTTTAATTAGGACCCTGGTCTAAGACGAACAGTTCTCTTGTGATTAGAAATTGGCCTGCCAAGCTTTAATTAATTCTAAAACCTTTTCAGATGTAAGCCGCGTGGTTCAAGCGGCCTCATGGATATTTTCTTCAAAATTATATCTCATTACATGAGCCTTGTCTCATTCTGGAACACTGCTTAACTGGGCATGTTCTGGTTATTTTCTTTGTCATCTGACTTTCTGACCGGTTACTGATCTCCTCTGATATACTGTACATGACACTCGGACCAAATCTTTTAGCTTTAATCAAAATGATGAGGACGCTAAGTATGGCTCGCTATCAAAAGCCAGAGGAAGGCTAACAAACAGCAGCTGTGTGCTCCTGCAGGTCAGGTGGAAGGAATGGATTTAAGACACTCAGCCTGGGTCCACGTGGATGTTTTTAACTCTGACTTTAGAAGTCAGCCTTGAGATTCCCGTAATAATTAAATTATATATATATATATATATATATATATATATATTTCCTCCAAGGGCATAAGTTGAGTTCATGCTCCATTGGAATGTCGATTGATTTTGGTTTTGGCTTAAGGTGATTCATTAGCTCCATCCATTTGGTTTGGAAAGGACGGTTAATGGTCTAACATTATGTGTGAAATACGCCCGTTGTTCTAACTGGAGTTACAATACAATAGTAGAGTTGGAAGGGACCTTGGAGGTCTTCTAGTCCAACCCCCTGCCTAACTTGGTCATAAGTTAATTTTTCAGCTTCCACTGTAGCTTCAAACAGTTGCTAAACAAAGGGTCTTAAGTTGACCTTTAACTACCTGTATTTGGCTACTATTTTAACTGACATGATTGCCATCTCTGATTTTTTTTCTCATTTGTTGTCTCTGGAGAATCTCAATCATCCAGGTCATGGTTGTCCCAAAGGTGCTTTTTCCAAAAGGAAATGGGCCTTTCTTGGGTTTTTTCTTTGAAAACATTTCGCTTCTCATCCAAGAAGCTTCTTCAGTTCTGAACTGCGAAAAAACACCCCAAGAAAACCCAGTTGTTGTTGTATTTTTTTGGGGGGGGGGAAGCATCGTCGGGACGATCTCGTTTGTTCTACGCTTCCCTGTTTTCAAGCTGTTTTTCTTATTGTTTCCGTTTGAAAGCTCTATGTTAAATGTTGAAAAATGTCAAATATTTTACATCAGTGCAATATATCCTTTCCTCCTGCTGAGGAACCCCTACTACTGATAAAGTCTCAGTGTAAATATAAATGCAACGTACCCAGGGCCGGATTTTCCTATAGGCTAACTAGGCTTCAGCCTAGGGCCTCAAGATCAAGAGGGGCCTTTTATTTTTATTTATTATCCATGCCACATTTTTTTATAAAGGTTAGTACCAATTACAACATGTTTCATTTAATATATTGATATATATCACAGTAATGATGTATTTTATTAACTCTCATGTAATTTACAAACTTAAAAATGGGAGGTGAAAGGGCCCCATAAGTGGAATAGCCTAGGGCCTCTTTTCATCTAAATCCGGCCCTGAACGTACCCTTGTCTTTTTAGGAAGAGAACCACTCGCTACCACCGCTTTTTATGAGGAATTGGGGACACCTCTGAAGTCGGTTCACCCTTTGCAGCTATAACAGCTTCAACTCTTCTGGGAAGGCTGTCCACAAGATTCAGGAGTGTGTTTATGGGAATTTTTGACCATTCTTCCAGAAGCGCATTTGTGAGGTCACACAATGATGTTGGATCGGTTTACGTGGTCTACCACTTTGTGGCTGAGTTGCTGTCGTTCCCAAACACTTCCACGTTCTCTCTCTATATATTCCCTCTGCGTCCTTCGCCTTCTCTCCCCCCTGAGCCCTGCAACTCCAAGTCTTCGTACCGTGGAAGCATGTGAAGTGTAAAGTGTTGTAGTTAAACTGGCTAGTTTTCGAATGTCATCCTGATGTTGAATGGTTTCAGGAAACTCTGATAGACTCTGACACGCCAGGCCGGGAGCAAATGCCAAGCACAGAGCTCTGGTGAGCATGTGAAGAGAGCGTGAAGCAGGAGCATCGGGCTTTAACGCAAGGGCAGATTACTGGCAGTCTTCCGTAACTGTCAAGCCGAGTGTTCCCAGTGTGGCGTTTTCAAAAGTGATAGGATCGGATTATTCTCGGGGTGCTGAGCCAGGCATCGGCTTAGCCGTGGGGAGCCGGTCGAGCATCTGCAAGATCAAACTGGTTACGTCTAGAATATCTGAAGCGAGCTTGCCTTTTCTCCAGCCGTAAAGGGAGCTAAATTACGAGTCACCTCGCATTACATCAGGTTACAGGGGGAAGGAGGTGGTTTCGGTCAACCTTGTCAAAAGTATGGGATCTCAATTCCCATCGTTCTCGGCCAGACCAGCCGGTCTTGCTGAGGATTATGGGAGCTGGACTCCCTTGTCTCCTCTGTGCAGTAAGTGAAGGAAGGCTGTGCTAGACAAGAGGGAATTTTTGTGGGTCTGCTTAAAGGCGCTGCAATCTTATAATGTGGGGTTGGCCAATTTGGAGGTAAAATACGCACAAAACCTCTATGTTGTCTTTTCCATTGTGTCCCCAAAACAGCTCCATGATTCCAAATGCCCTTTCAACCAATGGTTGAAACTCCTTACACACATCCCATTTTGCCTTGTTGAACAAGGCAGAAAATCTCAAATATCTTGAAAGGACCAATTGGTGCCCATTTTTCAGAACGTTTGCAAGCAGCAGTCCAACGATCACAAGCTGCTCTTATCGTCTTCATAATGCTCAGAAAAACATCTGTTTATTGGCTAACAAACTGTTTTGCCATCAAAGTTAGCTGCCGTTTGATTTATGGATCTGAGTCATATTTCAAGAAACATTCAACTTGACTTCAATGAAGGAGTGAAATCTGCATTTCTGGCTGTTCAGCACTATTCCTAATCTCTATAAATATGCTCCTAAACATCACTCAACCTGAATTTAACTTGAGCTGGCTCAGTTTCTACACTAGGTCAGCCTTCATGTATTGCCCTACATTCTGTGTTTGAAGCAGTATTGCAAGTTTATACAATTGGTATTCAGTACGATTTATTTTAGGTTTATACATTGATGCTCAATTAGGGATGTGGTGGCTCAGTGGCTAAGATGCTGAGCTTGTCGATCAGAAAGGTTGGCAGTTCGGCGGTTCGAATTCCTAGTGCCACGTAACAGAGTGAGCTCCTGTTACTTGTCCCAGCTTCTGCCAACCTAGCAGTTCGAAAGCACGTAAAAATGCAAGTAGAAAAATAGGGACCACCTTTGGTGGGAAGGTAACAGCGTTCCGTACCTCTTCGGTGTTTAATCATACCATCCACATGACCACGGAGAAGTCTTCGGACAGTGCTGGCTCTTCGGCTTTGAAAAGGAGATGAGCACTACCCCCTAGAGTCGGGAACAACTAGCAAATATGTGTGAGGGGAACCTTTACCTTTATCTTACATTGATGCTCAACAATTATGTGATTAGCTACTCCTTAGCTTAGGGTATTGGATGACTTCAGCTCAACCACTGCCGTTTTTAAAGCATGGTTTATGGGTTTAACATGTTATGAGAATGTAGCCAATTGTGGATTATTATTTTTAAAATAATATTGGCTCTGAAGGCATCTGAATTTAATGATAAGGACAGCAGGACTAAAAAGCAAATCTTGAATCCAGGTTACGTAAAAGACAACGACACCTTAAACTTAAGTTATATTGCAAAAAAAGTTCTTCTTTAAATCATGCCAGAACAATTATTCAAAGAGATTGGGGCAACCCATTATGCTAAGCCTTATTGTGCTTAACCACAGTTTACAAAATGAGAACAGAGATATGCTGGGTTCAACATATCAAGGCAAGTTGATCAGCTTAAAATTTAGTTGCAATGTGTGAACCCAGCCATATGGTGTTTTCCAGGATGATCATGTTTATTTTGATCAATGACCAAGATAACACACAACATACAACTGCTTAAAGATGGCTCAAGGTTGCAACTGCTGCTCCCTTGAGCAACTGTTAAGGTGTGTCCTGTTCTTTAAAAAACAACAAAGAGAGAATGACGATATTAGTTAATGAGTATGTAACAACATTCTGCTTCATTCTCAATCCTACACTTCTGAAACTGGAATCTTTTTTTTAAATAAACCACAGTGACTTTTATGCTTGTTGTAGACACTGTAGGAGGAAAACCATGCTAGTCTACTGGGCCACGAAATCAAGCATCTGATAAGAGCTTTTCTGACTAATACTTTTTATTAAAAGACATAAGATTCGGTGAGCGGCAGCTGTCTGCTGTTGTAAGAGTGAGTCTCCTTCATGACTTTTATAGTAATTCTGAAGTATTTACTGTATTTGCCTTCAAAGCAGTGGTTTTCAACCAGAGCGCTTGTGCTTAGTGTGCCATGAGGATTTTTGTCTTATTCATGAAATTCTAAGTGTATAACTTAATAAAATTGTATAACATCCCATGAAACCACGTCTGACACATTTAAAAATGTGTATTAATACTTTTTGGTGTGTACCACAGAACTAGTGTTTCATTCAATATCCTCTTGAGGATCCAAAAAGTTGAGAATCTGCCTCTAAATAATTATAGAAAGTCACTGCCACCTGGAGTCTACAACCAGAATCACAACGAAAAGAAAAGAATAAAATAGTGTAAAGAAAGGATGAAGCTTGTAACCCAATGTATATGTAGTTGCTTAGAAACAGTCCTGTTCATTTTTTAAAAAATTCTGAATATGACCTAGGACCCTGGTGTATTTAATACAGCTAAGGGCACATATCACACTAAAACAGAATCTGATTCCCGCATTATAATAGGCTATAAACAATGGATTACAAACTATATTTTTCCTTTGTTTTTTTCCCCTTATTTCCTGCCTTTTTTTTGATAAATAAGGTGTCTAACACACCTACAATTTCACCCTCCTCCTATTTCTCCCCCACAACAACCACTTTGTGAAACATGTTGGAATAAGAAAGTTTGGCTCAAAGACAAACTATTGGCTTTCACTTCTAAACTGGGACTAGAACTCACCGTCTCCCAGTTTCTAGCCTGGTGCCTAAACCACTAGATCCGTGATGGACAACCTATGGCACGCGAGCCGTTGCCCCGGTTCATCTCCGCCGTGCATGTGCGCGCACCTCCCATCAGCCAGCTTGTCTTCAGGTCTCTGCCATGCATGTGCAGGAGGTGCGGCACATGTGCAGGAGCTGCGCGCGCATTGCATTTGGGGGTTCGGGCATGCGTGCATTCACACATGTACATACACGCTTTGGGCACTTGGTCTGGAAAAAGTTATCCATCACTGCACTAGATAAAACTGGCTGTCTGCTTGGGTCACACCATATGCTAAGCCATAAGCAAATCAATTGTGTTTTGTGGCATGAATTTAGTATAATGTAGCAGTAAAAGTACTGGGCTAGGACTGAGGAGTACATGGTAGAAATCAAAGATATCCGTGAACTGAAATATGGTAAGGGTCTTTACAACCCACTAAGTCAGAGGGAGTTTTGCAAACTCAATCAGCACTTTTAAGTCGCAGCTGAAAGTGACATATGAGTGCTACGTAGCAGTTAACTTGTTCTGCTTGAAAAAGTTGTTATAAGGGGAAAGACAGGATGAAGGAACCATCTTTACTGTCTTCAGCATCTCTAGAGGAAAGTCAGGATACAAATGTACAAAAATACAGAATTCAAAATGGTTAACGAGGCATAAGGTGACTAAGATTAGGCTGCAGAACGTGATTTCATTAAAATTAAGGAATTTACATTTGATGAACCAGCTACAAGGTCTGTCAATGACTCCATTTTTATGTCAAAGACTATGTCCATTAAATGTCATGATAACACTATTAATGTCAAAAGCAAGTAGCCAAACACCGGTTACTCATTCTTTTTACTCTAATTGGTGGTATATAAACTCATTGCCCTAAAAATCTGTTCTGGTATATTGAAAGAAACTCTATAAACTTTCCTTTCAGATTTTCCAAGCATTTCCCTCAATTTCTATTTCATTCTTGGTTTTGCTGAATCTTACCACCTTAAAATTTCTTTTAAGCAGTGTGTCTTGTTCAGAAGCTGGGTGAATTTGTGCATAAACACCAAAGATTAATTATGGGCATATTTAAAGAAAGTTAGCTCTACATAATTTTGACTGATCATCCTATTCTGCCTCAGTGTTTGCTTTGCTTCTTTCAAAATTCTTTTTATGGACCTCTGTTAACCAAACTTTTTTGGGAGCTCAGCTCCATATTTAACATCTATGAGTCATCAAAACTTTCCTCTTGCCTCATCAACAGATATATCTGATGGTTCCCAGGTGCAGGATTTATGCCATTCCTGAAAGTCCCTTCCAAGTTTCTCTGAAAGCAAGTAGTATCTTGGCCCTTCTTAGTCAAATACTTACAACATTGGCAAAGATTATTGCAAAAAAATAAATAAAAATCCATGCTGGCTTGATGCTTGAGACTGAAATTACTACTCCTAGAAATAACAATTGCAAATAAAAACAGAGGCATAAACATTTTACATGGTTGATTGTTAAGACACCGAGCTTGTTAATCAGAAAGGTCAGCAGTTCGGTGGTTCAAATTCCTAGTGCCACGTAATGGAGTGAATTCCCGTTACTTCAAAGTCGGAGATCAACGGGACAGAAGAACAGCTGGAACATGTTCCCAGTGTGCGCATGTACAGAGCTGCCAGGAGAAGGTAACAGCTAAGGAACAAGGGTTGATTTGGGAATAAAGCCACAGGTGGACGGTGAAAATGGCTCCTCCCATAGGGAATAAAGAGGAGCAAAAGGGGAGTGGAGTTTGCAGGAGACAATTAATTCAATTCATTAGGGTGAAGATCTGTTCCTGACTTCTTGCCAAGTATTGTCTGCTACAGAGTGGCATTGGAAGATATTAGCCTGGCAGCTCTCCAAGCCTGATTAAGGTCTGTAGATGTGAAATCTCTTGAAAGACTGTTGGCGGGGACTTTGCTGGAGAGGAATTCCCTTTAACCTAAAGAAAAGAGGTTTTATCGGGACGAGGAGTCGGCTTCGTACTTTTGGGAACATACATTTTCCATATAAGGGGATAAATTAAAGCAAAACGGAGCGGGTGGGTGGCTGGATTATAAACGGCACAGCGGTGCTCGCTTCTCAAAGGTTTCTTCTTTAGTGTGTCATGTAAAGAGAAACCAGTTTGCCCAGCTGCAGAATTTACACTCCGACTTATTTCATGCTCCTTTCGTTGGTTAAAATATTCAGATGCTGGCTGTAAGAACACTGTTGTGACAATTCGTGGAAAGTATTTAGAAGCTTTGAAACTCTTTCTTGAATTCCTGAAATATATCACTGACGAATGCGGTCAGCCACTGAGAAATGTTTGCCTCCACCACACAACAAATTACATAAACTCTCAAGTGTGAAACATGTCGGCAAATTCCACCATTTGGACAAGCGTCGTATTCTGGTTTTAAGGCACTTGTTGCGACTGGCTGAAGGACCTGTGATCCCAGGCATTTTGTGGCATAAGCCAAAGTCAGTAGCTTTCCTATTGCTGTGTTTCTGAATCCAATTAAACGAATCATTCCCTTAATACAATCTTATGTTTGATAAACGGGGCTGATTTGTGAGTTCTGCAATTGGTTGAGCTCCCTAGATGAGAGTAGAGAATTATAGGTGAATAGAATAGAATAATAGAATAGAATAGAATAGAATAATAGAATAGAATAATAGAATAGAATAGAACATAATTCTTTATTGGGCAAGTGTGATTGGACACAAAAGGAATTTGTCTCCAGTGTAGAATAGAATAGAATAGGATGGGATGGAATAGAATAGAATAGAATTCTTTATTGGCCAAGTGTGATTGGACACACAAGGAATTTGTCTTGGGTGCATAAGCTCTCAGTGTACATAAGAGATATAAGTGATAAATCATGATCATAATCATCATATGATCAAGATGAAATATGATAGATCTTAATGTCTGTATTCTACACTGTTTCTTCCATAACTCATTTAAAACAGAGACTGGTGCAAACACAACTCAAACAATGGTGGTGTTTACTTTCTCTCTGTTCCCCTCCTGAATTTTTAGCTACAGCTACCAAATGCACAAGGAACGCGGTGGCTCAATGGCTAAGACGCTGAGCTTGTCAAATCAGAAAGATCAGCAGTTCGGCGGTTCGAATCCCTAGCGTCGCATAACAGAGTGAGCTCCCGTGACTTGTCCCAGCTTCTGCCAACCTAGCAGTTCGAAAGGATGTAAAAATGCAAGTAGAAAAATAGGGACCACCTTTGGCGGGAAGGTAACAGTGTTCCGTGCACCTTCGGCATTTAGTCATGCTGGCCACAGGACCACGGAGACGTCTTTGGACAGCGCTGGCTCTTTGGCTTTGAAACAGACATGAGCACTGCCCCCTAGAGTCGGGAACGACTGGCACATATGTGCGAGGGGAAACTTTACCTTTACCCAATGCACAACCAATCTTGGAAACTGAAAAAAAAAACTTTATTCTCTAAATTTTCATTGGCCCAAGGAAGATACAGGTAGTCCTTGACTTACAACCGCCACTGAGCCCCAAATTTCCATTGTTAAGTGAAACAGCATCAGCATCACTTCCTTGCAAAGAAGACTAGATTTATGCAGCCAAATGCACATGGTGGGAGCATTTCACTTGATGGTTACTAGCGGGTTTTGCAGTTGAAAACTTATGCATACTCCAAGAACATGTTTATTTAATTTACGGTAGCCTTCTCCTGACCTAGAGGCATAGTACATAAGATTTGGCTGCAGAAATTGTGATAGAGAGGTTATTTCCCTCTGCTGGCAAAAATGGCAGTTTGTTGTTTCAGCTGTTACACGAATTAACATGCCATCCCGTGGATGCTTATTACTAAGAGTCATAGCTACTGTGGCTTACTGCTTTTTATTTACCACCTGAAGGCTTTTAAGTAATTTAATGGGGGCTGCTTGAAATGGAGATGAGCATTGTAGATTAGAACTAATTCAATGGAAGGATTAAAAGCAGGAGAAACCCTAACAGTTCAAGCAACAATCCCAAAGGTGCTTTTTCTCCAAGAGGCAATTTAACACTTCCTTCTTTTTCTTTGAAAACATTTCGCTTCTCATCCAAGAAGATGAAGACGACCTCCGAAATGTCTTCAAAGAAAAATCCGAAACTCCAGTTGCCTCTTTTAGAATAGAATAGAATTCTTTATTGGCCAAGTGTGATTGGACACACAAGGAATTTGTCTTTGGTGCAGATGCTCTCAGTGTACATAAAGAAAAATAAAATAGAATGCATTCATCAAGAATCATAAGAATAGAATAGAATAGAATAGAATAGAATTCTTTATTGGCCAAGTGTGATTGGACACACAAGGAATTTGTCTTTGGTGCAGATGCTCTCAGTGCAAAAGATACATTCGTCAAGAATCATAAGATGCAACACTTAATGATAGTCACATGGTACAAATAAGCAATCAGGAAACTATCAATATAAATCCTAAAGATCCAAGCATCGAAGTTACAATCCTGCAGTCATAAGTGGGAGGAGATGGGTGATAGGAATGATGAAAAGATTAATAGTAATGCAACCTTAGTGAATAGTTTGACAGTGTTGTGGGAATTATTTGTTTAGCAGAGTGATGGCGTGGGTGGGTGGGGGAACTTCTCCTTGTGTCTAGTTGTCTTGGTGTGCAGTGCTCTTCAGTGTCGTTTTGAGGATAGGAGTTGAAACAATTTATGCCCAGGATGCGAGGGGTCTGTAAATATTTTCACTGCCCTCTTTTTGACTCCTGCAGTATACAAGTCCTCAATAGAAGGCACGTTGGTAGCAATTGAAAAAGCACTTTTGAGACAACCATGACCTGGGTGACTGAAATTCTCCATAGACAGTTCAGCAACAAGATTATAATCCAGATATTGGTATGCACAATCCAATGTAGCCAAGAGATAACAGGGAAGGCGTGCAGAATTAAGTCTTTTCCTGAGCCAGAGACAATGCATAGCTACGATTCATTCTATGCCATCATGAAAAAAAAACGACCGTACACAGGATCCACGAACGGGCAAACGCGCGGTGGGAATTCTGCCTCGTTCAATAAATTGCAGCTAAATAAACTGCGATTTAGATGCCAAACAGATCAGGTTGTCCATCTGGTATTTGTCGCCCTATCCCTTTGGCACGGGCATTGAAGCAGCCCAGTTGAATCCTGGTTTAGCTGCTTACCTCCACGATCTCCCAGCCCCACTCCTCCGCCAAATATATTACTTTCCACCGGTGCACATCCCAGGAAGAAGCTATGGGAACGCCGCCCACGCTCTTGCACGCGGAGGTAAGGCGCGCACCCATTCACACGTTCGCGATTCCCGCGTCTTCTCTTTCCGACGTGCAGACTCCCCGCTCCTTCGCTCTCCCCCCACCCGCCGCGCGCCCCGTCTCCAAGTGATAACAGGACGTGGGCGTCCCGGAAAGCTTTCATGCCTTTTTTTTGCATAGCTTGCGCCGACGGACCAATAGGCGGCCGAGATGGCCTCCCTGATATTTGCATAGCGGTCGCGGCGGGCCAATGGGCTGGCAGGGCTCGGAGCGGGTTTGGAACGCGGTGTTGCAGCCAGCTCGATTGCTGCCGAGCGCTGCCGAAACGACGCCGAAGCGAGGGGATCCCTTTCGCGAACCCGTCGTGGGGACGGAGCTCGGTGCGGGGGCTGCCCTGCTCTTTTTTGGGGAGGGGGGGCGGAGACTTGGGACTTACGCCTTCTCTGCTGCTGCTACGTCCCGAGGTGGAAGCATGTCGGTGGCGGGCTTGAAGAAGCAGTTCCATAAAGCTAGTCAGGTAAGGTAGAGAGGAAATCTAATGGGTGTGTGTCTGTCTGTCCGTCTCCCTTTCGCTCTCTGAACTTGCCTGTTTTCTTGCAGGCGTTTCGTTACCCCAAACTGATCCCCAAAGAGTTTTTTTCCTCTGAAGACATTTCGCTTCTCATCCCAGAAGCTTCTTCAGCTCTGACTGGGGAAGGGAAGGATTTACGGTATATTCCTTGCTGGCAGCTGGTCCTTGGCGTCCTTTTTAAAGAGAGAGAAGATCCTTCAGCCAACAAGGCTCCACATACATTTCCACTGCTCAAGTTGATCTCCCAGGGCACAGATCAACCTCCAAATTGGCTTCAAGGACTCTCTGAAAAGAATGCCAACGACCAGCTTGTCTTCAAGGGGTAGAAGTCCTTCCCTTCCCCACCATCTGGTCAGAGCTGAAGAAGCTTCTTGGATGAGAAGGGAAAAGTCTTCAAGAAAGGTACAGTATCACTCAGTGTGGGACGGAGGGTATAATTGGCTAAAGCAGGGGTGTCCAAACTTGGGAACTTTAAGACTTGTGGACTTCAACTCCCAGAATTCCCCAGCCAGCTGGGGAATTCTGGGAGTTGAAGTCCACAAGTCTTAAAAGTTCTCAAGTTTGGCCACCCCCGGGCTAGAGGAAGGAGGAAAAAAAGTAAGAAAGCAATAAAGAAAAGAAGAAAGATCAAGAAATTACAAAACAACTACGAAACTGGAAAATGAATAAAAGGTGGAAAATACAAAATAGACTGTAGACAATAACAGTAGGCAATAAAATGATATAAGGTGATTTAAATGTATATAAAGGTTGTTATATATGGAATTGATAGAACAGATATATGAAAGTAAATATGTATGTAGATAGATAGATATAGTTAGATAAGATTTATATGTACAGATAAAGGAAACAATGGATATGTCAAAGAAGTATAATGTGTTGCAAAGATGCCGTGTTTGTATAAACAAAATTAAAATTTCCCACCTCTGGGAAAACCATGACCCTGGATGACTGAGAATCTCCATAGGTGTTTATCCAAAGTAGATAACATCATCAGTGCTACCAGCACTGTAAGAAAACAGGCAAGCTCAGAGACCCAGATATTCTCCTTTATTAAATCTAATGGGGTTAAACACTGCAATCCGCCTGGCAGAGCTGAGAATGAGGGCATAGGCACCCTGTAACTGGATTCGCATGGCACACTAAACCCCTGTAGAGTTTATTACTGAGACATTTGGCTGTGTAAACCCAGCCGGGACATTTCTATTGTGGCCTGCCAGTGGAGCTAGCAGCAGATTCGGACAGTGAGGAGGTTGGGGAGGAACATGGGCCAGTCCTGGAGGCTGGGGAAGGCTCTGATGAGGGCTCTGTGTCGGTGGCAGAGAGGGGGCCTTATCCGAAGGGATGGTCGATGACTTGATTTTCCTGCCAACTTTTCCTCGTGAGTGGATTATTTAGAGACGGGCGGCAAATACATCTAATAAATAAACAAATTTAGGTCTACATCTATACATTAACTGACTCTCTCTGTTCCTCTTGGGAGGGACTCCGGATTAAAAGTTTCCCCCATTCTCTGGGAATTGTCTCTATAACTCAGAGCAAAGTTGAGTTTGCAGCCCTACTTGCTCAGTGCTGCAACAAATTTCTGTGCCCCTTGTGCATGGGCTTACGTTTTTCAAATATTCTTGGAAAGGTAACATGTGTGAAGGGATACTAGAAGTCAAAGGAATTCCCAAGCAGCCTTTGGGGCACTCCTGTTGCCCAGGGATAGCAGCCAATTCCACTCCAGCATGTTTATTTTTCCAGCAAGTCCCTCTGGGAATTTGCTTCTCTTCTCTCACTTGAGATGCTGCCCCTGGTTGCTTTGAAGGTGATGGAGTTGGCGGGCTGGGTGATGTGGCTGCAGAAGACAGCAGCTTCTGTTGTTTTAATCCTTAGCAAGGTGTTGCTTCGTCATATTCTTGTCCAGAGCTGGATAGGTGATTTCTCCATTGGTTTTTAGATCCCCGTTGCCCCTTGGTGGGGGCAAGTTTTATGTGCATTAACATCAAAATATTGCTTTTCCTTTCTGGATGGGGTTTTTTTTCCCTAATAAGGGACACTTTCTTCTTTGCAACTTGAAGCTATGTGGACGCCAACTCTCAGAATTTCCCAGCCAACCATACTGGCTGTGGAATTCTGGGAGTTGAAGTCTGTACCTCTGGGAAGCAGCTAGCTTGGGAACAGCTATTTTAATTCCTCCCCCCCCCCCTCCATTACTTCAAGGGACATGGTGGCTCAGTGGCTTAGACGCTGAGCTTGTCAATCAGAAAGTTCGGCAGTTCGAATCCCTAGCGCCGCGTAACAGAGTGAGCTCCCGTTACTTGTCCCAGTTTCTGCCAACCCAGCAGTTCGAAAGGATGTAAAAATGCAAGTAGAAAAATAGGAACCACCTTTGGTGGGAAGGTAACAGCGTTCTGTGCACATTCGGCGTTGAGTCATGCCGGCCACATGACCACGGAGACGTTTTCGGACAGTGCTGGCTCTTTGGCTTTGAGATGGAGATGAGCACCGCCCCCTAGAGTCGGGAACGACTGGCACATATGTGCGAGGAGAACCTTTACCTTTAACATTACTTCGGGGGGGGGGGGGAAGCTACTAAAATTAAACCTCTGCAAGAAGAAACCTGCCATTCAAACCTTTAAGGTTTCTGTCTAATTTTTTGATATCAAGTATGCTTATCCTCAACCTTCATAGGGATTTTTTAAAGAGATAATTTCTTTCCCACCCTGTTATCCTTAAAACAGCCAATAAGATAGATTAGGCTGACAAATAATAATTGGCTCAAGGTCAGAATTTTAAGACCCTAATTCTTCTTGGCCTGAGACCCTAATCTGTAGCGCACATTGTGTCTCAACCAATACAACTACTCAGTAAAGGTTTGCATATAGGTAATGTTTCTTCTTAAGCAGAACTGACAACAGTTATCTCCGGAATCTGAAGGAAGAAGGGAAGTTTTTTCCTCCACTCTTTAAGATGCTAACAATGGCTTAATAATCTTCATCTGATGCTTAGATAAGGGAAGGATTGTATTGTAAAATAAAAGGACCTGCATCTGCATAACAGACTAGTCGATTAAAGTGCATTGAGTCAGACCCAGGTCTGATGACTACATATATGAATAAATGCCCACAACTTTTTAACTCAATCTATTCCAGCCATCTTGATGCCCCCCATTCAATTTATCCTTTGCCTTTTTCATCTTTTGCTTTTTTCAATCTTGTCAAGCATGGCTTTCCGCCCCCCCTAGTTCGTCATAATTTTTATTATATGCTCAAGGCCTGTGAAATATCCTGTTGCAGATGATTGTCTCAGGGGGATTTTATTGATTGATTTAGTGTGTGAAATCAAGTGCTTTTCCTAGGTTTGCAGACCATGATGAGCTGTTCCTGACCTGGTTTTTCAAATTAGGAAAATTGTTGTGTTAGTTGCAAAGTCGTGTCCGACCCCTCGCGACCCCATGGACAACGTTCCTCCAGGCCTTCCTGTCCTCTACCATCCTCTGGAGTCTATTCAAGCTCATGCCGACTGCTTCAGTGACTCCATCCAGCCACCTCATTCTCTGTCGTCCCCTTCTTCTTTTGCCCTCCATCTTTCCCAGCATGAGGCTCTTCTCCAGTGAGTCCTTCCTTCTCATTAGGTGGCCAAAGACTTGAGTTTCCTCTTCAGGATCTGGCCTTCTAAAGAGCAGTCAGGGTTGATCTCCTCTGGGACTGACCGATTGGATCCCCTTGCAGTCCAAGGGAGTCGCAGGAGTCTTCTCCAGCACCAGAGTTCAAAGGCCTCAGTTCTTTGGCGCTCAGCCTTTCTTATGGTCCAACTTTCACAGATGCCATTAGTAACCACCTCCAAATCCCAGATCTGTCTCCTCTCTCTTTCTCTCAAAAGTTTAATTTTAAACATTGGGCGCTGTCCCTGGGAAGACTGATTCCTTGAATCCCGTCTCAGGTTTTCATTGCTCTCCTCCATAAATTTAATTGTTTCTTTATTCCTTGAGTCCAGAACACTACCTTTAACTGTTCTTGAGCTCAATTATATGTCATCTTCATGGACAACTCAGAGTTCATTTCCTTTGTGGTTAATGTTACTTTGGGATACTTAATGTGTATCATTAATCTAATTAAAAAAAAAGTTCATCACGGGCTTTTCTTAGTCCTCTTTATTTTCAGAGGACAAAATGCCATCCTCTGCGTGTCTCAAATTGTTAGGGGGTCAACTTCCAATTTTCATTCCAACTGCCCTATTGTCTAATCTTGCCTCCCCTCTTGCATTTGTATACATTAAGTGGAGCTAGAGACAATATGCTCCCTTGTCTTTCTTACATTGCTTTTCTGAGTCTTTTCATTGCTTTTCTTGAGGTTTTTTTCCCCAGTTATTACAGTAGCTATTTGTTCATTGTAAATGTTCCTTAGGGGGAAAAAATAATAATTAGATGTATTCTGATACAGACATTAACCTTAATCGTTTCTAGATCTTTTGGGGGCTTCAAATTCTTTTCGGAAGGGGTGCTTGGAGTATGAGGGAGAACGAGCATGGCATCTATCTCTGGCAGCTAGATGGGCAGCATATAAATTTAATAAATAAATAAATAAATAAATGAAACATCTGCAACTCACTGAAACAGCCACTTCTTTCTAGAATCGTGGCACCTTGGAAGCAGATGTGTTGGGCTTGCATTTATTTTATTTCATTTTATTTACTTGGTTTGTCAGACGTGTACAAGATAGCAGGTATAAGTATGTCCGTTTGACATGGACAAAGGAAATGAGTACAAAAAAGTGGGGACAGTAGGACAGGGACGGTGGGCACGCTGGTGCGCTTATGCACGCCCCCTTTACGGACCTCTTAAGAATGGGATGAGGTCCACGGTAGACAGTTTGAGGTTGAAGCTGTAAGGATTTGAGGCTGTAGCAACGGAGTCAGGTAGAGCATTCCAGGCGTCGACCACTCTGTTGCTGAAGTCGTGTTTTCTGCAATCGAGTTTGGAGCAATTTACCTTGAGTTTGTATCGATTGTTTGCCCGTGTATTATTGAGGTTGAAGCTGAAGAAGTCATTGACAGGTAGGACGTTGTAGCAGACAATTGTGTGTACTATGCTTAGATCAGACCATAGGCGGCATAGTTCCAGATTGTCCAAGCCCAAAATTTCGAGCCTGGTGGGATTCTGTTGTGAGTAGAGGAGTGGAGGACTCTTCTCGTGAAATACTTTCAAATGAAATCAGGGCTGCCCTTTTCTCTGACTGTCCCAGAGGTTTAGATAATATGGTTTTTTTTAAAAAAAAAAAATCCCTAGCTTTCCTTTTTAAAAAGAAAAGTTACTGTTTGTTCCACCAGTAAATTGCTCATCGGCAACTGTTAGGCCTCCTTTCTGATGTCAAGAACAAAAGAGGCATTCTTCATAGAAGTTTGACTAACCGCAACGTAAGCATAGCCGAGCAACACGCGTACAATAGCTCTAATGCATCTCAAGAGTATAAAATATTCTCTGTGGGTTGCACTGGATTTGTTACACTGCTGAATCATAGATGGAGCACGTAGATGAGGTAGCCCCTGACACATTGCAGGAATAAAAGGCACGGGTTTGTGTAAAATACGTGCATGCTAATTGGTGGCTAGAGTTGGTGATTTAGTAATAATTGTCATCACGTGAGTAAAAATGGAATGACTCTTTAAGATAAAACGTATCAACTATAGAGGGTAGGTGGGTGGATAGTTGATATGGTAGCAGAGACAGAAAATTGGCCCTTTGGAATGTCCAGGCTGATGGCTTGAAAGTAATTGAGAGGAGTAAAGTAGAGTAGAGTAGAGTAGAGTAGAGTAGAATAATGAATAGAATAGAATAGAATAGAATAGAATAGAATAGAATAGAACAGAACAGAACAGGCTTCTCTAGGCTTGATTGTGTAGTGGCCCCTTTACAGTATATTTGCCTGTTTTATTCGGGCTTTGTCCAAGACAATCTGGAACATTGGTGGTTCTGCTTCACCAATAAACCATCCTTCCAAGCAGTCTCCATGTTTCCAGGGTCTTTCTTCCCGCTTGGAACTGAACCCTGAAGGACATTTCTTCAAACAAGATTTTCCAGTACATGGGAGTTTCCATGTGAGGATCTTTTCCCCCCCACCTGTAATCAGATTTTTAGACCGGGAAGGATATTGCATTTTTAACATTCCAGGCTGTGTTTATAGATGTTTGCTACAAATATTTCATGCCATTTTATTTAGGGAGCTGCCAAAACTGCCTGTGTTCCTCTTAAAACTTCTTAATCCTTAAACTGTTGGTGTTCCCCGCTCAAACATGGAGTGATAAAGCCCTCAAGGCAAGTTCCCAAATATTTTTAAAAGGTCTTCTTGCACCCACTTGGCAATAATCAAGAGTTTCTCAAATTGTTCATAAGCTCATTACAATTGAATTTTTTTTTAAAAAAATATCTAGGCCTAGGTTGACAGGACACATTAAACATTCCTGATTTACTTGATTTTTCATAGAGCATTTTATAAGTGTGTTGTTTTGCTATTGTTTTGATTTATTGCGTTTGCTGCTGTACACACGCTTGGAGAAGAAAAATAAAACAACAAAACAACAAAATAAGAAAGTGGGAGTGAGAATGGTGGCAGTCCAGTACCGTGTTTTCCCGAAAATCAGACAGTCTTATTTTCTCTTGACCCACCCACCCCCCAAAATAAGCCCTTGGCCTTATTTTCGGGGAGGTCTTATTATTTTTGAGATGTAGGAAGCGGCGAGCGTGGTCACCTCATGGCAGCTGCTGTGTTGCAATATTTTCAGGGGGGGGGGCTTATTTTAGTGCATGCTCTCAAAAGCCCAATTGGGCTTCTTATCCGGGGAGGTCTTATTTTCAGGGAAACGGGGTATTTATTTTTTTGACTTCCACCAATAGCATCTTGCTTGTTTCAATTGTTGAAGGAAAACTCTTTGAAATGTGAGGCATTCTCTCTTTCGAAGGTATGTTGTTTTTGCATGCGAGCAAATGGCAAACGGGGAGGCAGATCTTGGGGTACACTTGATGATAGATTTTTTTTAAAACTAGAGATGGGACAGCTTCAGCAGACAAGGTTTGTGATACATACACACTGCAGCGGGTGTGCGATGTCACTGCCTGGTGGGAAATAAGCCAGAGGATCATGCTTGAGTCCCTCCTGACTCAAAGGGCCCTTTGTCTGTCTGCTCCATCTTATCAAAAAAAATTGTTTCCTACTGTCCCCATAGTTGAATTTTGCTTCTTTCTAACCGCACTCAGCAAGACCCAAGTGCTGTGTCAGCTATATTAATGCAAGCAGTCAGAGTGCTTTTTTAAAGCATGATTTTACCTACATCGACCCAACTGTTCTGAATGTAACATCTGCTCCACTGGGACTGAACTTCAGATGTGCCAGATGCAAGATCAGTGGCATTCTTCAACACACATCCTTCAACATGGAATATTGATACCATGATTGGGTACTCAAGAAGCAACGGATGGAAATTAAGCAAGGCAGAAGCAACTTAACAGTGTTCCAGTATCTCAGGGGTTGCCACAAAGAAGAGGGAGTCAAACTATTCTCCAAAGCACCTGAGGGCAGAACAAGAAGTAATGGGTGGAAACTCATCAAGGAGAGAAGCAACTTAGAACTAAGGAGAAACTTCCTGACAGTGAGAACAATTAATCAGTGGAACAGCTTGCCTCCAGAAATTGTAAATGCTCCAACACTGGAAGTCTTTAAGAAGATGTTGGATAGCCATTTGTCTGAAACGGTATAGGGTTTCCTGCCTGAGCACGTGGTTGGACTAGAAGACCTCCAAGGTCCTTTCCGGCTCTATGCTGTTTGAATTGAGGCCTCCTAAAGCACCTGCCATTGAGATCAAAGTTGGGAATCCTACAACCTGCAGAGAAAGAAGAACAGTTTATGACTGCAGGTGGTCCTTCCTTGTAGCAGGTGGATATTTAGAGTCCCGAGAACCTTTCACTAGTTTATTTATTCCTCCATGCTTGTCATTCTTCAGCGGCTCACAAAGATGTCAGGGCGTGCCATTGAGAAATTCGAGGAAGAAACTCTGCAACAGAATATTATTTACCCAACCAAAAGCTTCAGTTACACAGAGAGCTCACAACTGCTGTAACAGCTTGAGGTGCCAGCCAGTTCTGCCCCACCCCTGAGCCAAAGCTGCATTCAGATTCACTTTGAGGCAGGCAAAAACAATAACCTGCAATTAAGTTCAGGCTGATTACAGGCTTGGATAGGAAAGGCCAAATAGGATGAATTCCACTCAAGCCCTAAGGCTGCAGCAAAATTCCGGATGGAAATTATTTAGCGAATTGGGGATGCCCCAAACACCCTTGTGACCTATAAACAACATTTATTGGCTCAAAAACTTTTATTGACGGACTCTGGAGCGTTGGTTTAGATGGTGAGTCATGAGATTGCAGATCACACTTCTTGAACGCACACTATAAAAAAGATGTTGAGACTCTAGAAAGAGAGCAGAGAAGAGCAAACAGGATGATTAGGGGACTGGAGGCTAAAACATACAATGAACCATTGCAGGAACTGGGCATGGCTAATCTAGAGAAGAGAAAGACCAGGGGGAGACATGATAGCAGTCTTCCCATATTTGAGGGGCTGCCAGAGAAAGGAGGGGGATAACATATTTTCCAAAGCACCTGAAGGCCAGACAAGGAATAATGGATGGAAACTGAACAAGGAGAAATGTTGAACCTGGAAATAAGGAGAAATGTTCTGACAGTGAGAGCAATCAACCCATGGAACAGCCTGCCTTCTAAAATTGTGGGAGCTTCATCACTGGACTGATGAAGAGGCTGGCCTGCCATCTATCAGAAATGGTGTAGGGTCTCCTGCTTGAGCAGGGGGTTGGGCTAGATGATCTGCGAGGTCCCTTCCAACTCTGTTATTCTGTATCTGAGCATCTCCTCTAGGTGCCGAGTCTAGAAAAATCCCCATCCTCAAAGCAAATGGGATCTTGCTGCTTGTTGTCTACACCTGGTTGTCTAGCTCTGCATTGATTACCCAGGGCAACTTGAAAATGTCTGGACTCCAACTCCCAGAATTCCCCCCAGCATGGGGAATTATGGGAGTTAAGTCCAGACATCTTCCAAGTGGCTACGGTTGACCAACACTGGCCTATAGGGATTTCTGGACGTTGAAATCCACATTAAAGTTTCCGAGGTTGACAGATGCTGGTTAAGAATGGTGCTTCTGTTTGATGAAGAAACTCTTCAGCTTTTGCAGTAGCCTTTTCTCCAATATTACCATCTCGTAAGTTGCTTTTCCATGCATGTTCACCAATGCATCACACAAATATTAATCCATAAGTTGTTTTCTTTAGAGCCCACTAGTGCACCCAAAACTTGTGCTCGTTTACATTTAGCCTACCCTCTTGAAATTAACAAACCTGAATAAAATCAACAGATCACATCTTCTTCTCAAACTTACTTTTGTTTTGGAAAATACATTTTGTTTCACCTCCCTTTTGTGCAAAGTTTCTTTTCCCCGGTTGCCAAGCTGTGAAAACAGAGTTAAAGCATCAGCCAGGTTTTTTTAAAAGAAGCTACTTGTAAGAAGGTGTTTTATTTATGTGACGGTGGTGGGATTTGGCCAAACTAGGAATCTGGAGTTTTATATTTGTCTTTTGTCTCCAGCTCCAGAACAGAAAAAGGAAAGTGGTGAGGTCATACCTGGGCCCAAACAGAAGCAAAAATTAAAAAAAATAAGCTTTTGATTTGAGAAGTAGGGAAATGAAAAGGAAAAGAAAACCTTTCAAAAGCTATATTGTTGCTCTCTTGTTTCCACCACAAAGGTTTGCTCTGAATCTTACATTGTGTCCTGGGAGAGTTGCTTAATGTTGCTTCTCCCTTGTAGTAAGCAACAGCCTCATGTTGTTGCAACCTTGTGGTGCTTTTGTTAAAATATTGTCCCACCATGTCATTGTTACAGGGACTGGAGAATTGCACAGGCTGATCTTTCTTCTTCCTCCTCCTCCTCCTCCTAAAAAAAAATCACATTGCAAGTTTACAAAGAACAGATCCCCACCTCCCAAAGCAATCAAATATTCAAGGACTAACATTGTAGATCAGGTGGCCTGAAGTATGGGCAATGTTATTGTGTGGGGAGAGTTGCTATGAGCTTCAAGATTATGACTGCATTTTATCCCAGGTTTCTTTCTCAAGTGTTCTTTGTTTCCCTTTCTTTTCAGCAAGGTAGTAATATTTGCCTAAGCACAACAAAAAGCTCTTTTAAAAAGGAAATGGCTTTTGCTATATAGCTTGGCTACATGCTCCAGAAGCTCAATGGGATTAATTTTTGGGCAGACACGCATAAATTGGCAAGTACAACATTACAAGACTCCATTGCCTATACTATTTGGGCTTGTAGGAAGTTATCACCCAGCCCTCTCCCAGAAAAATGAAATATCCTAGGAATATTGAAAAGGCAGAATATTATATTTTCCTGGATGTGAAAAAGGGAGAAATACATTTTAAACACAAAGTAAATTCCTGCAGCTTCCGGCCCATCCCCACTTTGTCAATGGGCCATTAAGAAAGCCAAGCTAGTCAACTTTACATAATAAAGAGTTCTCCCCTTCAGCTCCAGGGGGGATGGGAATGAAGGCATGATAATATAAGCCTTTACTCAACTGACCACATGGCATCTGAACTCAATCAAACCTGGATTCAAAACTCAGCCTAGAGGGTTGCCCTTGCATGGGCCCATGTGAGTCTGGCAACCAATCAGAATACATTTCTTACACAGGAACAGGAAACAGATAGGTGGGGCAGAACAGATTATAAAAATCCCTGCAAGCCCTTCTTCTTCTCCTCTCTTCTCTCCTCTTCTCTCCCCTTCTCTTCTTCTCCACCAACATTGAAGCATGTGATCACCTTTTCTGTTCAGGACTCAAGCCAAGTGGTCCTGTCCACCATTAAAACCATCTTTCCAAACAGCCTCCATGTCTCCAGTGTCTTTTTCCCCACTTGGAGCCCAACCCAGAAGGACATTTCTTCCAACAGGCTCAAGATAGTCATTGTCCCATCTATCTTCTCATTCTCCTCCTCCTCCTCCTCCTCCTCCTCCTCCTCCTCCTCCTCCTCCTCCTCCTCCTCCTCCTCCTCCTCCTCCTCTCTGATTGACCTTTCTGATCAACAAGCTCAGCGTCTTCGCCACTGAGCCGCCGCATCCCTTTAGATAACAGAATTCATCGGAATAATTAGGTAGAGAACACAAGGGAATGGACTGCGAATAGAATACAGACAATATGACTGGTAGGTCCATTAATTTGGACAAAGGGCATGTAAGTAACTGTCTCCAGAGGCCAAAAGCCCCAGTTTGGCTTCCTGGTTGTCATCACAAGTATTATGTCACTTTAAAAACAGGCTATTATTGTATCTGTGAGAATGTGCTTACAGAAGACCGTTACCTGGTAACTTTCAATTAAACTGCTCCCCTGGGGCTTGTGATTGTTGACTTGACTTAACATAACAAGATGAGTGGCCCCCATTAACCTCTGCTCGAGAGACAGCGTTGAGGGAACACAGTTCTAAGAATTCTGTTTATCAAATTACGGAGTGTATTCACTGCAGGTAGTCAGGGTGAATGCTTCTATATTAATGGATCTGGCCTTTCGTACTGTCGCTGCTGCAGTTACACACTCCAAATAGCCATGTTAGTATGGACCGTGGGACATCCCTAGATGACTTTTTTGGCCTCACAAGGAAGAGGGTGTATATGGTAGAGAATTCTTTCTGTTGCGTTTGGGTTAATCGACACAACCACAATGAGATGGATATTGTAACAATCCTCAGCAGGCTCATTCTGGGCAAGGAGTGGGGAAAAGCCATGGTGGCATAATGGTTAGAATGCAGTTGTTGTTGTTAGTTGCAAAGTTGTGTCTGACCCATCACGACCCTATGAATAACATTCCTCCAAGCCTTCCTCCTCTACTATCCTCTGGAGTCCATTTAAGCTCAGGCCTACTGCTTCGGTGACTCCATCCAGCCACCTCATTCTCTGTCGTCCCCTTCTTCTTTTGCCCTCAATCTTTCCCAGCATGAGGCTCTTCTCCAGTCAGCCCTTCCTTCTTATTAGGTGGCCAAAATATTTGAGTTTCATCTTCAGGATCTGGCCTTCTAAAGAGCAGCCAGAGTTGATCTCCTCTGGGACTGACTGGTTTGATCACCTTGCAGTCCAAGGGACTCACAGGAGTCTTCTCCAGCACCAGAGTTCAAAGGCCTCCATTCTTTGGCGCTCAGCCTCTCTTATGGTCCCACCTTCACAGCCATACATTGCAACTGGGAAAACCATCGCCTTGACTAGACCCACTTTTGTTGGCAGGGTGAATGCAGGCTAATTCTGCCATCTATCAGCAGTTTGATTTTCAGTGGCACAAGGCTGACTTGGCCTTCCATTCCTCTGATGTCGGTAAAATAAGAACTCCGATTGTTGGGGTGCAAATCTTTTAAGTTGGAATGAACAGGAGAATCGGTTTAGTGCTGAATTTTGACAGGGCCACCTTGTCAAAGCTGGGAGGCCGAATAGGGCTTAGCTGATAGTGCAATCCCAACCAGTTCTGGTTTATTACATTTGGGTGAAACAAATCATGGTTTAGCATGGCATTCGAACCAGGAAACTCACTCACTCTCTCTCTCTCTCTCTCTCTCTCTCTCTCTCTCTCTCTCTCTCTCTCTCTCTCTCTCTCTCTCTCTCTCTCTCTCTCTCTCTCTCTCTCTCTCTCTCTCTCTCATAATGGTGGTCTCAAGAAGTGGAAATGGAGTGCTTTTCTTTTGTCTGGATTGCACAAATGTAGCCCCTTTGGTGTCCACGCAGCCCCGAGTCCCTTTGTGGAGAGGGTGCGGCCTATAAATTAAATTAATAAATTAATAAATAAATTGTTGTGCATTCATTGTAATTGTAGTGACTGCTGTGCCAGTTGAGTTATGAGCAGAAGACATTTAAAGGAGGTGTGATGATGGTGGGACGAAGGGACAGAAACTCTTGTCGTTCCTAGAAACCCGAAGATCTATGACTATGAGGAAACATCTGCTACAACCTGGTGTGGTTTGGAGGTGGAGCTGGTAAAGTAGAGGTCCAGAAGCGATAAAGAGGAGGGGGCAGGCCAGAAAGATAAGCTGGGGAGGGGAGATAAGTCTCGTTCTTGCATCTGAAATGGGAATTCCCTCGACTGGCAAAGCAACAACTTTTGTGAGACCAAGAGCAGGCACAGATGATACGCTGAACAGGGCAATAGCCAAACACATGTTCACCAAATGTATGGAGGAGATGCACACACATACATGCACATTGAGCCGTGGTGGCGCAGTGGTTAGAGTGCAGTATTGCACGCTACTTCTGCTGACTTCTGGTTGCCTGCAATTCGGCAGTTCAAATCTCACCAGGCTCCAGGTTGACTCAGCCTTCCCTCCCTCCAAGGTGGGTAAAATGAAGACCCAGATCATTGGGGGCAAATAGGCTGACTCTGCAAACTGCTTAGAGAGGCTGTAAAAACACTATGAAGCGGTATATAAGTCTAAATGCTATTGCTAGCTTCCTTTCCTTCCTTCCTTCCGTCCTTCCTTCCTTCCTTCCTTCCTTCCTTCCTTCCTTCCTTCCTTCCTTCCTTCCTTCCTTCCTTCCTTCCTTCCTTCCTTCCTTCCTGCTAGACTGCAGCATTGCAGGCTAAACTCTGCCCACTGCCAGCAGTTCGATCCTGACCAGCTCAAAGTTGACTCAGCCTTCCATCCTTCCGAGGTCTGTAAAATGAGGACCCAGATTGTTGGGGGACAATGTGCTGACTCTGTAAACCGCTTAGAAAGGGCCTTAAAAGCACCGTGAAGTGATATATAAATCGAAGTGCTATTGCTACTTGGGGTTATCCCAAAGGTACTTTTTCAAGAGGCAACTGGACTTTCTGTTTTTTTCTTTTCTTTAAAGACGTTTTGCTTCTCCTCCAAGAAGCTTCTTCAGAGCTGAATAAGCTTCTTGGATGAGAAGCAAAACGTCTCCAAAGAAAAAAAACGGGAACTCCAGTTGCCTCTTGACAAAGCACCTTTGGGACCACCATGCCCTGGAGGACGGAGAATCTCCATAGACTTTGGTATGGTGCTGTACCACTGTTGATCGTTATTCTTTTCCTCCTGCAGCTTTTCAGTGAGAAGATCAGTGGAGCAGAAGGGACAAAACTCGATGAAGACTTTCAAGAGATGGAGAAGGTAAGGCAAGTCTGTGGTACTGGCTGCTAATTGCAAGGTACTTATTTCTAATTATAACTCCAGAGGCCTTTTCATCCTTTTTTTTTCTAAAATAGGCCCATAGTTAGGTAATGGTCTAGAGGAGACCAGATTGGCACAAGCCTGTGTGTAATCTACAAAAGAAACAGTCCCTGTCGTATATTGTTAAAGATCAGCGATGGTTCAAAATTGAATTCTTTTGAATCCAGCATCCTGACTCATGCCCAACAGGGGTTGTTTCAACAACCTTAGAAATCAATAAAGAAGGATATTTGTAGCTCAGGGTTGAAATGAGGGGTCCTTGGTGCTCGTTGTCCTGCAGACGTTTCATTACCCAACTAGGTAACATCATCAGTGCTAGACGGATGTGGGGTTTGTGAAGTGGAGAAGAAGGACAGTAGGGTACTTGGTGTTCTCTGAGCATGCTTGTTTTCTTGCAGATGTTTCATTACCCAACTAGGTAACATCATCAGTGCTAGACGGATGTGGGGTTTGTGGAGTGGAGGAGGAGGATTGTGGGGTCCTTGGTGCTTGTTTTCTTGCAGACGTTTCATTACCCAACTAGGTAACACCATCAGTGCTAGGACTGTGATGATGTTATGTAGTTAGGATAATGGAACGTCTGTAACAAAACAAGCAAGCTCAGAGAACACCAAGGACCCCTTAACCTTAGAAATGTTTCACGTTCAAAACACTTCCAAAATGATCCAAACAGCCCGTTTCCAATTTAGGAATCAAAATCGGAGGCGTTGAGTAAAAAGTGGCTCCAGTTGAAAAGGATTTGCACAGCCCACCTAAAGATATTTCATTTTCCTCTTGCAGAAAATTGACGTCACTAGCAAGGCGGTGGCAGAACTTTTATCCAAAGCTACAGAATATCTCCAACCTAACCCAGGTAAGAACAAGGTAGTTTGAGTGACTTCCAGATGTTTCAAACGACTTGAGCACCAATTGCGAACCAATCCGACAGATATCTGCCTCCCCGCTGCGTTTCGTTTTCTACGGATGTTTTTATGTTGCAATAGTTTTATTGTATATATATATTTACTCACTGTTTATTGGTGGTCCTTGGTTTACAATAATTCATTTAGTGGCCCTCAAAGTTACAACAACACTGAAAATAACAGTGATTTACAACTGGTCCTCGCACTTATCACCGTTGCAGCATCCCTAAGGTCACATGGTCAAAATACAGGCGCTTGGCAAGTGGCACATATTTTATGATCGCTGTGGTATCCCGTGTCATGTGATCGTCATCTGCAGTCTTCCCAGTCAGATTCCAACAAGACTCTAGAAAGAGTGCAGAGAAGAGCAACAAAGTTGATTAGGGGACTGGAGGCTAAAACATATGAAGAATGGTTGCAGGAACTGGGGATGTCTAGTTTAATGAAAAGGAGGACCAAGGGAGACATGATAGCAGTCTTCCGATATTTCAAACGCGGAGGCATAAGGAATTATATTGTGAGTAGAGGATTCAGTAGAGGAGTAAAGGGACGTGGTGGCTCAGTGGCTAAGACGCTGAACTTGACAATCCAAAATGTCGGTGGTTCGAATCCCTAGCGCTGCATAACAGAGTGAGCTCCCGTGACTTGTCCCAGTTTCTGCCAACCTAGCAGTTCAAAAGCATGTAAAAATGCAAGTAGAAAAATAGGAGCCACCTTTGGTGGGAAGGGAACAGCGTTCCATGTGCCTTCGGCATTTAGTCATGCCAGCCACATGACCACGGAGGTGTCTTCAGACAGCGCTGGCTCTTCGGCTTTGAAACTGAGATGAGCCCTGCCCCCTAGAGTTGGGAATGACTAGCACATATGCGCGAGGGGAACCTTTGCCTTTAGAGGAGTGAAGTACTCTTCTCGTGAAATGCCTCTGAACCCGCTCAATCGTCTCAGTGACATTCCAGGTCTGGAGACATGAAGTCAACGGGCAGAAATGTTTTCCAGACGATATAGAAATCCCAGCGTATTTTTTAAGCTTTCCAATATTAATCTCTCTCTCTCTCTCTCTTTTAAAGCCTACAGAGCTAAGCTAGGAATGCTGAACACTGTCTCCAAGATCCGAGGGCAAGTGAAGGCCACAGGATACCCACAGCCGGAAGGATTACTTGGGGACTGTATGCTCCGCTATGGGAGGGAACTGAGAGAAGACTCCACCTTTGGTGAGCTTCTGCAGTCACGCAACATTGTTTATGTAGTTCTTGCAAGCAGCACTTAGTACATCCGGATGTTGAAGGAAAGGGCGGGTCCCTGCCCTGGTCAGCGGACATGATAGAGATACAAGATGCAAAAGAGGCCTCTGTCTTTTTACATGGTGGTCCTTAAAAGGGGTGCACCATGTTCAAGGACTGTAAATGAGACTCAGGTGTGTTAACTGAGATGTGCTGTAGCTGTGCTGAATGGGGATGATGGGAGATGTAATCCTGGACTCCTATAAGAGCAACAAATTGTGCCAGGTTTTGCTTAAGAACGCTAAAGCTTCTCTCTCTCTGTGTGTGTGTCTGTCTCTCTGTCTCCCTGTCTCTGTCTATCTGTTTGTCTCTGTCTGTCTGTCTCTCTCTGTCTCTTTCTCTCTTTGTCTGTCTTTCTGTCTTTCTCTCTCTGTCTCTGTCTCTGTCTGTCTGTCTCTCTCTCTCTCTGCCTCTCTCTCTCTGTTTGTCTTTCTCTGTCTCTGTCTGTCTCTCTCTCTCTGTCTGCCTTTCTCTGTCTCTGTCTGTCTCTGTCTGTCTCTCTCTCTCTCTCTGTTTGTCTCTGT